>NW_007260567.1:0-661 GCF_000164805.1 Carlito syrichta | reverse complement strand
TCCACACAAAGGGCACCATCATCCTCCAGTATGATCCAGTTGCATGATCCATAATGCACAGCTGAGATGGTGGAATAAGATAAGCCCCAGTGTACCAGATGAAGAAGCTTATCCATTAACAAGTCTAGTATGCTAAAACCTGTAAAAAAATAGTATTTTGTCTTATTTATTCTTAACAAATATACCTGTCTCTATCCTTAGATAGTTTCCAAGTCATAGAACCAACTATAGCTTAGCTCTTGAAGAGTGCTCTGGATAAAAAGTCAGGAAAACTGCCTCACCAAGGGTACTTGCATAATGAACATTTGTATACCTAACACTGAATTGTACCCTACATCTTTAAAATTAAAAATTTTTGAAAACTACCCCACACAATGCAATCAAAATTGTATTTAACATGTTAGCAGTTTTAAATTTATATAATTATAATTCATATTAAATGTAGCAAAATTTAAAGGCAATCTGTTTGATACAAGAATAAAACATATAAATTGAGGAATGTAACAACTACAGAAACATTTATAACTGCATATGAAAAAATACAGAGAGTAATTTTTAATGAAATATTTTAAAGAATATTAACTGGTACATTTGAAAGGACAGAATTCAACAGGCCAATATAAACACACCACTTAAGCAAGAACACTGGTTCCTCATAAGG
>NW_007260566.1:305628-338490 GCF_000164805.1 Carlito syrichta | reverse complement strand
CCTAACTCCAGTCAGAATGGCAATTATCAACAACTCAAAAAATAACAGCTGCTGGAGAGGGTGTGGTGAAAAGGGAACACTTCTACACTGCTGGTGGGAGTGTAAACTAGTGCAACCTCTGTGGAAAGCAGTGTGGCGATTCCTAAAAACTCTAAAAATTGACCTTCCATATGACCCTGCAATCCCCCTACTGGGAATATATCCTGAAGAACACAAATCACTCTATAAAAAAGATACCTGCACACGTATGTTTATCGCACCGTTGTTCACAATAGCAAGAACCTGGAAACAACCATGCTGCCCATCAAAAGAGGACTGGATTAAAAAAATGTGGTACATATACACGATGGAATACTACGCAGCCATAAAAAAGAACAAAATCATGAATTTCGCAGCAACCTGGATGGAACTAGAGTCTATAATACTGAGTGACCTCACACAGAAACAAAGATCCAGAATATCACATGTTCTCACTCATATAATGGACCTTGAACATCCAATGTAATACTATAACAAAATGACTGACGGTACTGGGAAACTATGGGGGGGAGGGGGAGGGGATTAACAGTAGCAAATATCTGTCTGGGGCTGGGAAAACACCTCTTATCAACAGGGTGTCTGAATGAAACGTAATTGTAAACCTAACCCTTAACTGTACCCCACAAAACTATAATAAAAATACTGATTAATTAAAAAAAAAAAAAAAAGATTAAGGAAGAGCTATATATGGAGTGATTTTAAGGATACATCAAGTAAAATAAGCTAGGTACAAAAGAAACACCAAATGTAGTACGTTTTATATTAGCAAAAGGGAAATTAGGTGCATATACACATGTACCACATATTCACAAACAATTCCTTTACTTATTTTTTCAAAAATACACAAAGGGAGGATAAGCCATAAATGAAACTGGATACCTAAAAAAAAAAAAAGAATAGATGCAAAATAAAAATATTATTAACAAACAAAGCTGAGATTTATGCCACCAATAGATGTTCACTACAAGAAACAGAGAATTTCTTCTGACTGAGGAGAAAATAAATCAATACATAAAAGCATAAATCTGCATAAAGGAATGCGGATTACTCAAAATGATGACTACACGAGTAAATAATTAAAAACACCATTAGAAATTGTTGAAGATCATTGACTATTTAAATAAAATATAATATGTATAGTAGTGTTTATAACATATGCAGTAGCAAATATAATGATAACACAAAAGATGGGGATAAATTAAATAATACCTAAGCTTATTTTACTTTATGTGAATTGGCATGATATCAGTTTGAAGCAGATTGTGATAATTTAAGCATATATATTTTAGTTCTTAAAGAGGCAGCAATAATAATAATAATACAAATAAACTGGGGTAAAGGCAATAGTGAAGTAAAAATAAAAGATGAAAATTTTAAAATTAACCCAAAATAATGCAGTGAATTAAGAATAAGGAAGCAAATATCAAATAGAAAACAAATAGTAAAATGATATACATATACCCAACTATAACATAAATTATACTGGATATAAAAGGACATAATAGTCCAATCAAAAGTCAGAGGTTGGATTAAAACAAAACAAATAAAAAAGCTGTTTACAATAGACCCAATTTAAATATGAGAATAGATATGCTAGAAACAAAATTTTGAAAAAATATAGCAGGCAAATCCTAATATATTAATACCAGAAAACAGACTTCAAATAAAAACACACCACTAGTGACAAAGAGAGAGATTTCCTAATAATAAAATGATTAATTCCTCAGAAAAATATAGTAATTTAAAAGTCATATTTATTCAATTATATCCAAATAATATATATGATAATATTAACAAAAATTGAATAAAAAGTCAGCTGTTATGTGTACTTCTTTCAGCCTCTTCTCATAAGATGTAATCTCCTATGTATTTCATATGGTTAAAATATTGAGTGTTTGGAGAAACATTTTTACATTTTTGCTGTCAATTTTCAGCAGCATTTTAATATTAAATGTTGACTTCAGTTTCTCAATTTCCTTTATGAAGAATAGATATTTTTCTAACAACCTAGTACTAACATGTCTACAAAATAGACTTTAAAGATTTCAAAAACAGTTGGAGGCAAGATGGTGATGGAACTGCTGGGAGCGTAAAAGTCTTTGCAAGAGTGAGTGTCCATAAAAGACAGTCTGCTTGAGTGGGTGAATGCAGCTGGATAAGAGAAAGTACATCTGAAGGAAGACTCGGGATCAAGCAACCAGGGATCCCTTCTGATGCAGCTGCAAACCACCACTGCTCTGAGATCTGAGTCCTTGGTATGCAGGATTATCAGCCATTCTTGAGGGTCTCTCAGGAGGAGATAGGGGAGGTCAGCAACTCCTCAGCACCTGGCATCTGGCCCATGTGGTTCAGATAGCTTCTGAACCACAGCTCCCACCATCACATCTTAATTAAATTTTAAAACTGCAAAAATCACAGCCTCCCACCCCAGTCCAGCTTCAAAATTGAACAAATCCAGAGGATCTACATAAGAAAGCTCAGGGAATTGAGGAAACAGAACAAAAGCTATCCTCCATATCACTGAGCAATGAAAGTAAAGAAGGGGGAGAAAAGAGGAAAGAAAACCATTACAGATGAAGAATAATCAAAGAAAGACCACAGGTTCACCCAGACTCCTGGAACGACAGCATCTGAGAATACAGCCAAGCAGAAGAAAGAATCTCAGAGCTTGAGACCCAAAATATGGAACCCAAACTGTTGAAAACATAAAAAGAAGCTTAAAAAGATGAAACACAGCCCCCAAGAGCTGTGTAATTATATCAAGAAGCCAAATCTGTGAATAATTAGCATTCCTGAGTCAAATAGAGAAACAGCAACCACCCTGGAACAAACATTCTATGAAATTATCCAAGAAAATCTCCCTCAACTCATCAGAGACGTGATCATTCAAACACAGGAGATTCAGAGAACCCCTGCAAGACATCAAATAAGAAGGCCAATTCTTAGACACTTAGTAATTTGCTTACACAAGGTAGATATAAAAGAAAGAAATCCTAAGGGCGGCCAGTGAGAAAAGTCAGACTACTTTTCGGGGAAGACAAAAGCACAGACTAATCTACAGAAACACTACAGGCTAGAAGAGACTGTAGTCCAATCTTAAAAGTTCTAAAAGATAACAATCCAACCAAGAATTTCCTACCCAGCTAAGTTAAGCTTCTTCGGTGATGGAGAATTGAAATTATTCCAAGTCATTCAATCCCTTAGAATATACGCCATCTTCAGATCAATTCTACAAGAAATGCTTAAGAAAGTATTAAGGACAGAAGAAAGAAAAAAAAGAACAACTATGCTATTCTCAAGAATGCAGGAAAAAGATTGAAAACACACACATATATCAACCCAAAAATCAAAAGAAAACTAACCAACAAATAAACAACAACAAAACCTGTAAGAACCTCATGACAGGGATAAACTCTCACATCTCAATAACTAGCCTGAATGTGAATGGACTAAATACACCACTGAGAAGACATAGACTAGCAAAATGGATGTAAAAAATATGATGCAACAATATGCTATCTCCAAGAGAGATGGACACCACAATGGACACTCACAGACTCAAAGTAAAAAGATGGAAGACAAAATTTCAAGTGAATGGAACACAAAAGAAAGCAGTTGTGATTGTAATATCAGACAAAATATTCTTTAAGGTATCAAAAATTTAAAAAGATATGAATGGTAGCTACATAATGATAAAAGTTTCAATCCATCAACAAGAAATATCCATCCTAAACATATATGCACCCAAAACAAGAGCATCAGCATTTATAAAGCAATTACTATATAAACTAAAAAAATATATTGACACTAACACTATCATAGCTGGGGGCTTAATACCCCACTAACAACCCTAGATAGATCATTGAGGCAAAAAATCAACAAGGAGACATGGAACCTCAATGTAATGCTATTAAATAGATTTAATAGATACTTACAGAATACTCCACCCAAAAACCACAGAATATACATTCTATTAATCACCCCATGGAACACACTCCAAGATTGACCACATCCTTGGTCATAAATCAAGCATAAACAAATTTCACAAGATTGAAATACTGCCATGCACCTTCTCAGAGCACAGTGGAATAAAAAAAAATTATCAACACCAACACAACTACAACAAAACCCATGAGGACATGGTCACACTAAACAAAATGATGTTGAACAACTCCTGAGTCAACATGGAAATCACAGCAGAAATGAAATGGTTTCAGAAAACAAATGAAAATAAAGGCACATCTTGCCAAATTTCTGGGATGCTATCAAAGCAGTACTGAGAGGGGAATTCATTTCTTTAGGAACACACATCAAGAAAATGGAAAGATCACAAGTTAACAGTCTAACAAATAACCTAAGGGAGCTGGAAAGACAAAACTACCAAAATCCTAACTTCAGCAGAAGAATCCAGATTGCCAAAGAAAAAGCCCAAATACAGGACATTGAATGCAAAAACATCATAGAAAAAAATCAACCAAACAAAAAGCCGGTTCTTTGAAAGAATAAACAAGATTGACAGAACCTCTAGACAGATTGATCAAAAAAAAAAAAAAAAAACAGAAGAAAAAGCTCCAAAACACAATCAGAAATGTAAAACAACACATCACAACGGGCCCCAAAGAAAAAATTATCAGAGATTACTATGCACTCCTGTGTGGAATCAAACTTGAAAACCTAAATGAAATGGAGGACTTTCGGATATCACATAACCTCCTAAGGTTGAGTCAAGAAGAAATGGAGACATTAAATAGACCTGTAACAACCCAGAAAATCAACTCCATCATAAGAAAACTACCCACAATAAAAAGGCCTGGACCAGATGGCTTTTCAGAGAGTTCTCCAAAACATATCAGGAGGAGCTCTTACCAATTCTACTGAAAGTATTCCAAGCAATCGAGAAAGACAGAACTCTCCTGAAATTATTTTATGAAGCTAACATCACACTGATACCCAAACTGGGTAAAGCTCCAACAAAGAAAGAGAGCTCCAGGCCAATATTCTTGATGAACATAGATGCAGAAACACTCAACAAGATTCTAGCAAATAGAATCCAACAACACATCTCAAAAAGTATGCACTATGGCCAAGTAGTCTTCATCCCCAGGATGCAGGGCTGATTCAACATCTGCAAGACCATAAATGCAACTAAATACATTAAATATGTAAACTCAGGAATCACTTGATTATATCATTATATGCAGAAACAGCTTTCAATAAAATCCAGCATCCCTTCTGAATAAAAACCTTTGAACATCTAGACATAGAAGGAATATACCTCAAAATAGTAAGAGCCATCAATGATAAATCCACAGTCAACATATTGCTAAACAGACAGAAATTGGAAGTATCCCCTGAAAACTGGAATAAGCCCACTTTCACCCCTCCTGTTCAACATAATGTTTCCTAGCTAGAGCAACCACACAAGAGAAGGAAATCAGGGGTAACCAAATAGGAAAAGAGGATAGTCAAGTTATCCCTCTTTGCTGATGATATGATTCTGTATCTCGAAAATACAAGAGAATCTATCAAAAAGCTTCCTGCACTGATAAAGGACTTTTGCAAAGTCTCAGAGTACAAATCAACATGCAAAAGACAGTTGCATTCTTATACACTAACAATAAACAGACAGAGAACCAAATAAAAAGCACAATCCCATTCACAATAGCAACAAAAAAAAGATAAAAAACAAATTAAATATCTCAGCATCTTCCTAACAAGGGAAGTGAAAGACATTTACAATGAAAACTATAAAACACAGATAAAATAATTGAAGATGACACAAACAAATGGAAAAATATTCCATGCTCATGGACTAGAAGAACCAAGAATGTTAAGATATCCATCTTACTCAAGGCAATCTACAGATTTAATGCCATACTCATTAAATTACCAGTATCATTCTTCTCTGACCTGGAAACGACAATACAGAAATTTATATGGAAACATAAATGACCACGAATAGTCAAACAATCCTCAGCAAAAGAAAGAAATGAGGTATCACACTCCAGACTTTAAACTTTATTATAAGGCTACAACAATCAAACTAGCCTAGTATTGGCATGTAGACTAATGGAGCAGGATAGAGATCCCAGAAGCAAAACCTCAATTTCTCAACCAACTCATCTTCGACAAAACCTCCACTAACTACTATTGTGGAAAGGAGAACTTTTTCAGTAAGTGGTGCTGAGAAAATTGGCTGACCACATACAGATTTTAAAAAGACCCCTGACTATCACCATACACAAAAATCACTCTAAATGGATGAAAGACCTAAATGTAAAACCTCAAACTATAAGAACCTTAGAAAATGCAGGAAACACCCTTATGGAAATTGGAACTGGCAACCAACTCCTGATGAAAACCCCTAATGTCCATGCCATAAGAGATAAGATAGACAAGTGGGATCTCAGCCCACCAAAAAGCTTCTGCAAAGCAAATGAAACCATCAAGAGAGCAGAGAGACAGAGAATGAGAAAAAATATTTGCCAACTCTCTATCTGACAAAGGTCTAACATCTAGGAACTCAAAGATACTCAAATGTGCCCCCAAAAAAGGCCTAAAACAAAGTGAGCAAATAATATGAATAGACACTTCTCAAAAGAAGACATACAGACAACAGATACTTGAAAACATGCTCAGCCTCACTAATCATCAAAGAAATGCCAATTAAAACCACAGTGAGATACCACCTAACTCCAGTCAGAATGGTCATCATCAATAACTCCAAAAACAAGAAGTGCTGGAGAGGATGCGGGGAAAAGGGAATACTTTTACACTGTTGGTGGGAATGTAAACTAGTACAACCTCTGTGGAAAACAGTGTGGCAATTTCAAAAAGGACTAAAAATCAACCTTCTGGGTAACCCCTTGGGATCCCCTGCCACTGTGGGAGCTTTTCTGTCCTCTTAATAGATCCTGTTTTCTTAAATAAATAAATAGATAAAAATAAAAATCAATCTTCTATATGACCCAGCAGTCTCCCTTCAAAGAATATATCTGGAGGAACTCAAATCACTCTACGACAAAGATACCTACACATGCATATTTATTGCAGCATTATTCACAATAGCAAAAACATTGAACTAGTTGTGTTGCCCATCAAAAGAGGACTGAATTTTTAAAATGTGATACATTTACATGATAGAATGTTATGTAGCCACAAAGAAAGACAAAATCATGAACTTTGCAGCAACTTGGATGGATCTAGAGTCTATAATATTCAGTGATCTATCACAGAAGCAAAGAACTGAGTATCACATGTTCTCACTCCTAAGGGGACCCTGAACAACTACTGTAATACTACAAGAAAGGGATTGTCAGTAGTGGGAAACTGCCAGGGAAGGGAGGAGGTGCACATCTCATCGATGAGGGTACCTGAATTCAAACCAGGTGAAGTGGGGGCCAAAGTGAGGCCCAATCTTTACCTACAATGTACAAATAGTACAATGACTATTTGTATATCTAACCCTGAATTTTACCCCACATCTCTAAAATAAAAAAAAAAGATTTAATAAATTTATTTTAAACAAAAAAGAAAAAAACTGTACAGAGGGTCTTTATTATGCTGATTTGTTTTTGTTTTAATAGAGAAATTACTATAAGTTTCATAAAAGTAGAGACCTTTCGCACTCATTTCTTAGTGTATTCCTAGCACTGATGGAGTATTCAGCACACGGTAGGAAAATCAATAAACAATTATTGAATAAGTGAAAAAAATTTCTTAATCAATGCACTAGTTTCATAAGCTTGTTAATTTCCCAAGCAATCTGATCTTTTTAAAGTGTGTAAGTGTAGCTATAAATGCATAATATGCAAATGTGACAAATCACAAGAATATAAATGATCTACTAAAGGCAATAGACAAAAGTGTATTTCTAGCCTGAAGTTATTCTGAAGAAGAAATTTAATAACTTGACAGAAAAAAATAGAATAGTTAATAGGAATACATGTAAAAACCAATGCATAATTGAGTTGTATTCCACAGAGAGTTATATACTTCAAATTTAGCTCTGAAAAAGATGAAGTGCTTACTATGTAATTATTGTGGTGCTATTTACACCATGATATTTAAGTTTGTGGCAGTACTAAAATAATGTATATGAATATATGCATGTATATTTGTCAATAATATATGACTTTAGATGAGGCTGCAAATGAAATTATTTCGAACTTTACAATGTCATCAGTAGCAAGAGTTTATCTCTAGTAAGAGAACACCTTGTTTATATCTTTTTCTTACATACTTCCGGCTTCCAGAACAGGATAACAAAATAGTATCAGAACTCTTTAGTACAACATTTAAGTATTTCTTCAAAGATGTTCTGAAAGACTAAAAAAAATAGAATGGTTAAAAAAAATTTTTTTTAATGGAAATGCAAATGTTACCAGATAGATGAAGAACTTTAGTGTCCAAGAAATCAGACACTAAATAACGTTCACTTTGCAGAATGTATCACACCTAGCTATTGAGATCTTTGTATAGTGCCAATTTAGGTAATGAATCAAATTTCAGAAGTGGGAGAATAATCTCTGAAACCAGATTGCAATATTTCAAATGTTGGCTTGTTATTAATTAGTTCCATGACCTTGGGCAACTCCTATAGTGTATATGTATAATGTAACTCACAATGTATATAAGTAATGATAAATAACTCATGTGCTAGTTTTGAGAGTTAAATGAGTAGGTACAGATCTAAATCACTTTTCTGAAACCCTTAGGCCTAGAAGTGTTTTAGAGGTTAAAATGTTTCCAGTTCTAGAAAGGTGAAATGGTATTTACACTGAAGTATTTCTAATGGGTTACAAGGCACCTTGACATTTTTGTAGTGAGAACTGCCTGTATTTATATCATGTGGGATTAATAAAGACTATGAATTACCTACTTATGATTCAAATCAGGTTTTGCTGCAAAAAAGTTTTTAACAAACCTTTTAAAAATTGTTAGTTTTTAAAGTTTTATGGATTAGAGAACTACAAAAAATGTGCCTGTGGATGGAAAGCACATAAAACTGCCTAAAGAATGTGATAGCTATTATTGACACAAAGTAATATGTTTAATTCCACTGGACAAAATACTGATCAAGGCATTTGGGAGTATTGGTCTAGTTTTACAAGCATCATTTTCTGTGCAGTAAGACAAATTAGTGCATGCCACATAAGATCTTTTTATAATAACTTGAGGACATATCCAAACAGGAAAGCACTGATTATGTTCATTCTAACCTACTCTTTGAACTAGACTAACCCAGGTTCATACTTTGACTTGACTATCTAATATAAATTAGTCAAAAGTGTGTGTTGGTTTTTAGGAGTTGCTTGGGAATCTCTTTACTACCTTTGATGTGGACTTTCTTGGGCTTCCTTTCTATGTACCTGCAAATTCTGACTCTTCACTCCACATCACTACCTCAGTCTGGTATTGCTTGAGTTATCATTGCCTTGATTCCTTCCTGCCTAGTTTTCAGCTTAGCTTTATACTAGAAAGTCAGGTTTCATACAGACAAAGAAAAAGATTCTCCTGAACCTCCTCTGCCCTCCTCCTGTGTCTTTCAGCAAGGGTTGTGGCTTAGATCAGGAAATAGCCTGAATGGTGTGCTCATGAGTGTATACCCAGAGTTGATCTAATAGTAATGAACAATGTAGATTTTAATTAATATAAAAAAGAATGTCTTCTGTGAACAATACCATAGACCATTGCAATAATCGGTGTGCTTCTTTCAATGGCTGAATGCCCATCAGAGATTTTGATTTTTGGCAAATTGCTTGGTTACTAGAAAATAATTTAGCTCTCAGATCCCTCCACTGTGAATACTTTATAGTATTTATAATAAATGACTATATTATATATATTTGTTACATAATTTATGATTAAGAATTTGTGATATATTCCATTGAAAAACTTTGGAAGTTTCTAAGTTACAATGCGTATTTTTTATATTTGTATGAAGAAAAGGGCAATCCAAGGTAAGTCAATTTATAATATTGCTAAACCTAGTTTTTTGTTGTTTGTTTTTTACTTTTTGGGAGGAGAAAAGAACAGGTGTAGATGAATGGTCATTCTAAAGCATGGAATGGCATTGTTTTGGCATAACTTCTCTACATGTTCAGCTATTTTGGGCCAGTATTAATTTATTAAAGCAATAAATACCTGAAACAATTATTTTGAACCTGCTGAGTCTATTAAGATTCCTGAAAAATGTAAATGCAAAACCTCTAGTGAGATCTCTGTGGGAGAAGTAAAGTGAATTTCCTTCAGTGAAGTAAGGCACTGCTGTGAACTTCTTTTCTGTCAACTTGGCTAAATGTGTTAAGTAAAATTTAGAGAATAAGGTATAAAAAATAGCAGGTGGTTGAAAATTGATTCAAATAATGAATCGCATTTAATACTTGAAACATGTTAAGGTAATTAAAGTAAATTTTGTTCATATTTGTAACTATTCAAATGTGAGATTCTTGCCAAGTACAGTTTGCCTTTTCTACTGCTGAAGACAATTCAGAAAATAAAGTGGAAAGTTGTTAAAGGTAAGTCTGGAATCATGTTGAATTTTTATAACATAGGATTCTTATCTACAGAGAGAATGCTCATTCTGCCTATTATTAAATTTTGTGCCTAGTTATTTAATTCCTATCTTTAAGAGAGGAGATAAATGTTAATTATGATTTTCATTGTTATTATTTAAAAATGAGGAATATCTTTTCTTTACTCAGATAATATGATACCAGCAAATAAACGTGCACATTGCTAGATAATTCTGTGTTCTGGTAGCTGAAATCTATTATAAATGAGGTTCTAGAGCAGCTTGCACTACGTCAAGTCAGATATTGCAGAATGATTCTGTACAAAATAACATCTGGTTTTCACTAAATTTTGCATTCAGATTCAAGGCATCTCACTTACTATTATTTCTTTATCTTATGAGGAGAGAGAAGAAGACAAGTTGAACATTTGATTAAAAATGTAAATTTAAAGAAGTATTGCTGAGCATTCAAATCTCTTAGAGTGCTTGGCAATCAGCACACCTGCTTTTTATGATTAATAAAAAGGCAGAGAATACGGAGAAATAAACCATTTCCATGGAAAAGGGGAAAATCTTACCCCTTTTCTTGGGCAGCATCTTTATGACCTCTTTCAAGAAAAAGAAAGAAAGAAATTAGACTCATGAGACTATATAATGACAGCTGTTATTTTTAAAAGAAAAACAAAATGCAAGCCAGAGTACAAAGATGGTCATCCCGAGATGATTCATGTAGTTTGGTTTTAAAAGTAATATCATTATTATAACAGGAAAGTAAACTCTAGGTGTACGTATGTATTTAATATTGTTAATCATGAAAACATCAGCACTTCATTGCTTTTTTTCAAAATCAAACAATAAAAGTCTAATAGATTACACATTATGGACTTTGTTTAAAACTTATTGTGTCTGTTAACAAAAGCAACACTGACAAAGACAATACTCATGTTTTCCCATTTGTACAATAACTATATTGTCAGTTCCACAAGTTCAGGAATAATTTCCTATTTCAATTTTCTTATCAAACCTAAATAGTATTATAAATGAAATGGCTACTATGAGGTTAAGCTATCTTATCCTTGCAATTTTTTTTTTTTTTTTTGCTTTTTGCTTTAAAGAAAAATTAGGAATATTTTATAACCTTTGAGGCAGACAACCTATGAAAAAGGGTAAGTGGTGGTCTTCCTCTACCCTACGCATGTGATGTTACACTGTCAATGTAAAGATCTGCAAAGATCAATAAACTTCATTATTTTATGTTTGATAAATAGTAAGTAGAGGGACAGCTAAAATAAAGATTATTGGCTAATGCTGATCAACTCTGTGTTAATACAATGGTACTGCAAATTTTATTGCCAAGAGATTCGACTTTATTATTGAGTCACTTCTAGGAATTACAATGCTTGTGTATGCTATGGAAAAAACACAGTTTAGGGTCAAACTTAAACAAGTAAACAAAACACAGGATTTTATAACTTTATCTAAGAAAGATAGATATTTCAAGTATGATTATTGTTTTTCTTTTCTCTCATTTATCAGACAACCAAATAAGATTAACTCACCTAATAAAGTTAACTCACATAATTTTACAATTTTGTAATTTCCATTCTCCTTAGATATTTTGTCCACATTTTTATGACTTTTTTAACATGTAATCATATTCCATTTCTTTATTTATTCAAAAATACTTTTTCATTCATGATTGCTCATCACAGATATGTCCCCTCCAGGAAGTCTTTCCTCAAAGCCTAGCTGATTTGAAGGATATGCTTGCACATCACACTACACATACATCAATCATATCACAACATTTTCTAAATGACATTATCTCTTTGGAAATGTCTTGAGGGAAAGAATTGTATCTCCTTCATCTTTGAGACAAGCACCCAGCAGTACTTGAATATAGCAGGTGCTTAATTTATACTGAATTCACTGATTTTGATCCCATTCTCTTTTAATTTAAAAATATTTTTTAAAACCTTGTTGTTAGATTTTGAATTCCTTGTGTTCTTCTTTTATCAAAAGCAATTTAGTTTTCAATTAGAGAACCTCAATCGTGTATTTTTTGAAAGTTTTAGAAGGTCTATTTTGATGCTAATGAGTTTATAAATCATTAAAACATGACTCAAGAAAAATGATAAAGTTTGAAATTACAAATATCCCCAGAAAGTAGAAAATTAGAGGTAGAGGAAAGATTAATAGAAATGGCATTTAGATGATTATGATACTTGGGAAAAAAATCAAGCACTAATACTTTCTTGACATAGAAATACATTCCATATAAAGTAAGTATTTGGGTTTAATAAAATTGTATTAAAACAGAAAAAAGTATGAATAAATAGTTATTACTTATATAAGAAAGATATATATTATATATAGATTTATAATGCAAAATTATAAGGACAAAAAAGATGGAATCATTTGTCAGTGTAAACTATAGTATGTCCCAAACCACCGTAGGTTATATTAAAAAGCAAATAACCTAGAATTAAATATTTGCATAACACATAACTGAGGATTGCTATCCTTGTTTTATCAAATGCTTACAGAGAAACAAAAAAATACAAACATTCTAAAAAAGAGAGAACATATATAATGACAGGTCACTAAAGAAAAACATTATATTACCAAGCAAAAGATATTGGCTAAATTTTACATATTCTATCTAATAGATGAACGTCTATGCAAAGATGAAAAGAAAGGTCACTTATGTTAAGCCAGGAACAGAAAAACAAATATAGCATGATTTCATTTATATCTGGAGTCTTAAAAAGTTGATCTCATAGATGTAGCAATTAGAATGTTAGTTACTAGAGGAAGGAGAGAATAAAGGGGACTGAAAGAGGTTGGTCCATGGATGCAAAGTTATAGTTACACAGAAAAGATAGGTTTTTTAAAAACCAACTATTAATTTGTATCATGCACAATAAACAATATATTTAGAAAGTAAAAAGACAATGAGATAATAGCTACGTCTACTTTTTGACTGTGGCCTTAGGAATGGGAGTAGTGGGAGCATAAATTAAAGAAAATTCTGAAAATTGAGGATCTAAGTTCAAATTTAAACATTCTCAAAAGAAGAAGTTCCTAGCACTCGAAATCTATTAGTCTCTGTTATAAGAGGTCAAATCAATCTTAGATGTTTTCTCATACCTAGCTTTAGAAAATTCAGAGTTGTGGAATAGTCTGGCTTCAGAAGAAGAGCAGGGAATGAGAAAATGAGATGCATGTGAGAAGAGCATAATAATTTTTGCTACATTACTGAGAAACGTATTTCTATGTATTTATAAAATTCTATTTGTTGATCTGACTTATCAATCAGCCTAGTGAAGATTATAATGAATGTATTTTATGGACTAGGCATAAATATATTTTAATATTTCTATCAGATCTTTATAATGAGAAAAATGTTAATGCATTGTCATTATCTATTCAAATAATGGTAATTTTAAAAACTGTACCTGTAATTGATATGGTAGCAAAAAAAAGTAAAACAAACATGTTGCTAATGGAAAACTGATTCTATTTAGAAATAAGCAGAATAAACAAATTACAAAAGCAAAAAAAAAAAAGAAAGAAAAGATACGTTCCATTACATAGTAGGGTGACTACAGAAAATAACAATATAATTTATCTTGCAAGAGAACTGGAAGAAAAGATTTTGAATGTTGACATCACAAAGAAATGATAAATGTTTAAGTAATGAATATCATAATTATACTGACTTGCTCATTATAGGACGTATACATGCATTGAAATATCACACTGTACTCCATAAATATTGACAATCATGTTTAAAAATTATGAATAAAAATTATTTAATAAGAAAACTTTAGCAAGTTATTTCAAAAGTATTTTTAGTGTCTACAATAAAAGACCTGATAGTAAACAATATGCATAAAGTAATTTTAATTTGTCTGTGTATATTTAGCATTTACATAAATAAATTAATAATAGTAATTAAGATAATTAAATTAGAGAAGATTTTAATTTTCAAATTTTTATAACTTTATTTTTAAATCCCCTGTAATAATCACATATAATAAAAAATAGAAGTAGAATCAAGTTTCTATATAAAACCTCATTTCTATCTAGAAGCCATTGGATGCATAATTATGCATTAAATTTTAGTTTCCAGAGACAATAACCACTATTTTGTATACTGTTTAAGCAATTGACATGCTGTAGTTTCATAAAAATATCATTTTTATATATTAACATGATCTGCTAATGAAGTACATGAAAGTACACAAAAAACTAGAAACTTCTCAAAGAGAAAAAGGCAATATCTCTAAAACAAGAAAGTTCATATTCAGAACTTCTTGTTTCATTTCAGAATTGAATGCCATAGAAAGCCAAATATAAAATGTCCAACACTAGGATGTGAAATGCAGTTTTGGTAAACAAGATATCTTTTGGGTTACTTTCAACTTCAACATCAGTTATATAACTTTCTTTCTGAGTGACATTTTTAATGTCCCCTTTTACTAACCACTAAAAAAAAAAGAACTTGTTTCAACAATGTTCAGCTAGATAATAGGTCCCTCAGCAAGCAAAAATGAAGTAGTACAAATATTAAAAGCATTCTGTGCCCTTTGAAAATATTATGAAAGTTACTGCACAGATGGGCTGAAAGTTTAATTACCTCTAAAGAAGAGTGTCAGAGTCATCATTGCTCTTTCAACAACTGGAAATTCAGCAATCAAAATATCCATCAGGAAATTATTCTATGCCCATATATCAAATATAAGGAAGAAACAGCTGCCGTTTCATTTTTGCCACCTAGATATGAGCATTACAAGGATTAGAATAACATGGAGATGGTACATTGGGATGCTTCTAAATTTGACATTTTCTAGGCATTTTGCAAATGAGCCAAACTGAAAGAAATGTATGCAGGAGAGTAACATGCACCAAATAAAATAGCACATGTTTGGTTTTACATGTTTTTGGTGCATATTTTTTGAGTAAACAACTAAACTGCTATTACAAAACACAGAATTTCATTTTTGACACATTTTTATTATAGGATAGAATAATTCATATTACTCACCTAGAATTACCAAGTTTCTTTAACTGAAAATATTATGTTATTTAGGTTTTTATAAATATGGTGTGAACCCTTACGTATTATAAATGGTGAGATGAAATACTATTTTAGCACCATACCTGTACGGAAATATGTGAGAAACTGTGAGAATAAACAACTCAACAAAGACTAAATTTTCAGAATAAACATCCATTTCTCTGCATCATAGGACAGTAAGTACATAAAGAATAGTAGCATATTTTAAAACTGTTCTTTAAAAATTCACTACTAGTCCTATAACTGACTGTGGCATCTTGCTATTCTATTTCTGGCTAGAGTCTGACCAGTGTTCTTTGATCTTGGCTTATTAATTACAGATAATAGTAAACTATGTATTTGAGAAAGCAAAAAGTAATAAAAAACTATAAAAGAAATGTGCACACATTTATATTTGGCAAAGTTTTAACATTATAAGAAACCATACCAAGAATTCTGTAAAATGCTAAGAAATCCATGGCATTATAAAAAGATGTTTATCCTTCATATCAATTTCTGAAACATTACAATTTGTAATTTCTCAAATCCAAATACACAGAGCTTCAGTTGAATTAATGATGATCCATTTTTACCTTCCAAACATTTATTTTAAATAAGTCAAATCTAATCTGAGGTCTGGGAAACAAGAATATTCCTGGGAACATAGTTACATATAGAGTAGCAGCTAATATGTAATTGGTATCTTCCGTAATTTAGGCATGTAAGTGGGCCTCTTTGACCAAGAAGTTTCCAAATCTATGCACAAGAGAATATGAAAAAAATCATAAACCACTTTTAAATGCAATTAGAGGCTTAAAGGTGTTATAATTATGAATTTCTTGAAAACTTCAGCATGGCCTACTGAAATATCCCAATGGGTCAAGGGACTAGAAGTTATTTCTTCAATAATAAACTGGAATTGGACATTTATAAGAAAGACATTGTGTTAGACATATGACCCAAGAGTGGCAAGTGAATAGGGATAGGATGCTGAAAGTATAATGACTTTTATAAATACCAACTAAATTAAGAATACAAATATATAATCAAGGGCATCCTGCAAGACCTGGCACTCCATTACTTGTCAGAACTCATATTTTACCACTGACTCCTCCTTGGCTCACTCGCCTTTAGATACACTAAACTGCTGTTCCTCCAACATACCAGAGTTAGTCTCGCCTAAGAAGCTTCGTATATGCTGATTCCTTCCTGGTTATTTGCACACCTCTTTTCCTTTTGTTCTTGACTCCAAGTCAACTTCTCAAATAGGATTTCCTTGACCAATGCATCTAAATTTCTTTTCCCCATCCTGACTCCTGTCAACTTATCACCTACTTTTATTGCTTTATTTTGTGTTATTCTTGTCATATAATATCGAATATACTGTAGTATGCATACATGTTTACTCATTTGGGTTCTTGTCTCTTTCCTTACTGGATTATAAATTTCTTAAGAATAGGAATGTTTTGTTTCGTTTCCTACATTTTAGTTCGATAAATGTTGCAATATTTTACATGAACAAATGAATAAATTGACTGCAAATCAAAGCACTATAAATGAGGTATTGAGCAGTGAGTCAAAAAATTTGATCCATGGAATAAACCATTTTTATTTTCTCAAAACAATAAGGTAAGGGAGCAAATCAGATAGTGTTCCTCTTCAGCCTTAGAATTCTACAATTCTGCAAAGCACAAACTTAATAAAGCTATCTTATATACACACAGGCACACACACACACACACAAAATTTGCATCATTTTACTATAATGGAATTAACATTCTCATTAATATAAAGCAGAGGAAAAAAGCAAACATTTGCATCTGGAAATAAAGAATTAAAGGAGCTGACCTTCGAGTTCTTCCTCTCCTGATAACTGGTGCAATACTTCTGGGGGGAGAAAGAAGATAGGTTATTGTGTCTAGTGTCTCCATAAGTATGCTGATAAATAGAACCTCTTGAGAATAGACTAATGCTATTTGCTAGAACATTTGCGCTTACATGTGTTTAGCATAATGTCCTTTGTTTAGAATTAATGATGGCAACCTAGGCTTGAATTTATGGATTTATGAGTCATAGCTCCAAGATAGTATCTCATAAACTACACAAATATCTGGGTTAAAACTGAGAAATCAGAATGTAAGAACCCACAGCTATAAGAAGTGATGTAAACATACTGTCTTCTTGTTTGGACCAGAGAGAATGTCAGATGCAAAAAGGAAGAACCTGGGAGCTGTGAGGTCTGTCCCCAATTCTAACTCTTCCTTGTGGGTCTCCTGTTTGCTGGTTTCCTTGAAAGTATGACTATGTCTGATAGCTCAGTATAAAACAGCTAAAATATCTTTCAGAGGTTGATAATGGAGCATAGATCCAAAGGACTTTTTAAGTTTAAAAAGCTTGAAATTAGAAGATCTGGAGTTCAGGTTTGGCCTTTACCAAAATATATTGAGGAATTTGCCAACATAATTCCTTTCTAAGATTCTTTATTTGTTAAATCAAGATAATACTTTAAAGGTTTGAGATGAAACCTAAATAAGGCAGTGCATATGACATATCAAAGTAAATAATGAACATATATTTTTATGTGTATAGTTACACTCCTACCTTCTATATGACTAAAACATAAACATGTCAGAAGACTATTCTCACATCTTGATCTCTTTATTTTCAGCTATAATAGTTATGGACAAATCTGAGTCATGGTTGAAATAGAGTGGAAACTAAATGCTGCGATTTAATTTCTTTATAATGGTTTGGAGATAAAGGTATTACATTTATTAATGATTAACTCCCATCTTGCAATGAACTATGTGTTTTCCATACATGATTTCATCTAATCCCCAGAACAATTTTCTGATATACTGCAATCCGCATTTTACAGAAAGAAAAAAAAAAATGAGGCTCAAAGAGGTGGCATATGGAAGTGAAAGATTGAGGTTGTCCATCTGTTTAAACTTCCGATGCCTAACAGACTGCCTTAAACTTAATAATTATATTTAATATAGCCTATAAGCAAAACTTAAAAACTGCTTTATGATAAGACAAAAAGCAGTGCATTCATAGGGATCTGGAGACTGAAGGAAGAAAGCAGAAGTGGCTAAATCATTCCAACAGACGAAACTCTCAAAGGGTGTGACTGATTCTAGGTTAGAATTTGGGGGATACTTCAAAACAAAACAAAACAAAACAAAACAAAAACCACAGATAACAAGCCTCACAGGTAACAGTTAAACCTACAAATTAAATGTCAGCATTTCTTAATTTACAACAGGAAGAAAACCACTCAAGACATTTTCCTATGAACATAAATAATTTACTGGCTTGTAATATAAAGCATAATGTTAAGCATATTATATACTTAGATACATTAAACTATATACAATATATGTTTGGAAATTTACACAATAAAATGAAAACCAAAGAATTTTTTTTACTATTTTATTCCTAATTTAATTATTTGGGGAAAAAAGATTTTACAATTCTGCTATATGTTGGTGTTTTCTTATTTCAAATTGTTTAACATTTCATAATATTAAAAAGCAAATTTTTTCTTTGAAGACCCCAGAAGATAAAATTATTTCTTCATTTCTAAATGATAAAGAGCAAGTATTAATAACCTGTTGTCACTGTTGCTTTTTTTGATAGTGTTTACAATTTTTCTTCTTATTTAAAAGCTTATATTCAATGAAATATATCTAAGGAGAAACCATTCTAAATGAATCTCTCTAGAGTTCACCTTCCCGTAACAATCTATTCTGCAGTCATGCAGCAACTTAGCAACTTTCTCCCTTAAATATTGTCAGTGAGTGGAGAAAAAAAATGTCTTGAACAAATGTCTCTCCTCAAATGAGAGAAAGTGACATTGCCAGTGAATAGAGGTGCTGCCTCTTATCTGTGGTTAATAACCTCTCTCCCTGGCACCCATTCAGCTGCCATTTAGCACAAAGACATGTCTGCATGTCATTTAACAGGTCTGCATTAATACACCTAACCAATCAATGGCATCTACCCATTCCACAAGGACATCAGTCTGTTACCATTACTAGACACTGTCAACAGAAAATGACACCAGAGTCACAAAAGGCAAAATGATGTCAGTTTAATCAGAGAGCAGACAAAAAGGCAAACAATGCTACCCAGGATAGAAGTGTAACAAGGAGACTCAGAGGTTGGCATAAGCCACTCTTGGCAGGTCCCAGTGAAACTGGTTTGAAATTCAATGATATGAAATCCAATAGAATGACATAGACAATCAGAACTGTTTTTTCCCCATTCAATTAAAATTGGTGACTGCTGTTGGCAGAAGGAAATCTGTGTAAAAATATTAGAAGAGGGTGCAACTTGAATAGATGTAATAGGAAATCAAGCTATCTTTCCCATCCTAAGAAAAGCACCAGTATCCTAAATTACATTATTTTAAGTGTATTTAATCAGTTACTTCCATTTTCTTTCCATGAAAAATTCAATAGACATTTTAAAATGTCTTATTATATTAAGCCAACCACTTTGAATTGGTACATGTATACACTGACAAGATAGCTGTTCACATTAAGTAGTGATAATAATGATAAATTTGTACAATTATGGATGTAGAATAGGCCTCAGAGATTATCTGGCCCAACCCGCTCATTTTACAGATGAGAGAACTGAATCTAAGAATGAGGGAAATGCCCAGGAGCACAATGGCAAAGCTAGGGATCCTGGCTCTCAGTCCAGCTCTTTTCCAGAATGCTGTTTAAGATTCATGTTTTGCAGGAATAAAGCAATTTATATCTAGCCAAAAATAGCATCTCATTAATTTTCCATACATGTAGTGTGTGTTATCATGAAACAGTGAACAGGGAATTATTTTAATTGAGTTACTTCAAATAGGACATTTATAAACAATGAAGTATCATTTTACTGACCCTTAAAATATTGCAAGACTCCTCTTTCACTTTCTCCAAATACTTCAGGATGTGCAATAACTTTAAAATCCTCTAGAGATAAGCATCACATTCAGGCCAATAGTAGCTGGCTGAGAGCAGCAAATACTTTGCCAAAGTGTCAGAGATGCCGTATCCTGATTCCCCACTGAACTAATCTGAGATATCTGGCTGGTTTATCATCAAGTTTTCACAGGGATCAATAATTTGGACTCACCTCTGACATTGTTACCAGCGCCTCCTTGTGTAGAAGTCCAGTGCTGATTCTGCTGCTCACTTGAGACTCCCCTTGCAGCCAAGACTGGCTCATTTCATCTTACGACCTGATTTCTCGGGCTCCATTTTGCTAAGTCCTGTAGCTCTGGGATAGGCTATACATATGGAGAGCCAGGTGGATAGGCCTTTTCCCTGGACACCTTCCAGCTCCCTGCCTCGAGTTGACAGCTTTTCCTGGTAGCTAAGATTCAAATTTGGTTCCAATGCTTACTCCACTTCTATTATTTAGAGAAATCTATCTCAACATTTCAGAATCTATGTTATCTTTAAATAAACAAGAAATTTCTCAAGGATTCCCAGCTTCTGCCTTCAATGCTGCTACAAGCATTTAAAAGGTAACTGTGGTACTGATTAAGAATTAGTATTACCACACTCATGAAGGATGTGTTAGGACTTGGTATTTATTTCTTTATATTATAAATATTATAAAATATCAAATATACATATTCAAGCTACACATTTATTTCCCTAAGATTCTAATATGAGCTGCCCTGTTTATTTCTCCCATGCCTCAGCATAGGTATTCCTCATTTGAAAAGAAATGTATACACAGTACTATAGTCTTTTCCTTCTTCTTACCTTTCTTTCTTTTACCTCTCCCAGGTCAGATAATTTCATCTTGAAGTAATTCCTTTCTCGTATACTCACCTGGGCATTTGAAACCATGCCCAGCCCCCTCTTAGGGTTAGCAACTGTAATTGTGATAATAAATAGAGATACTCTCTTGCCTCGGAAGTGTACTCTTTCATGACTCACCCTTTGCATCCTTTTATCTCAGGATAGCCTGTCTTTTAGGTGTCCTCTTAATTTTATTATTAAACACATGTACACGTGTGAGCACACATACACACACACACACAGAGAGAGAGAGAGAGAGAGAGAGAGAGAGAGAGAGAGAGAGATAAAGACAGAGACAGAGACAGAGAAAATTGTAATTATTCTGACTAGTTTAAGGAAAGTTCCAGTAAATACATATGTGTATGTGTGTGTGTGTGTGTGTGTGTGTGTGTGTGTGTGTGTGTGTACATGTGTGTGTATTATTTTCCTGTATGGAAAAAATTCAAAAACAATTTAGAAAAAATGGAAAATCAAGACACATACTGTTAAGAAGACAGGCTACAGAGAGTCATGAGTCAATTTTTCATTAATGAATAATAAAATAAGCCACAATTGGTAACTTATGTTGTATATCCAAATAGAATAAAGATTAAGAGTTGGGATATAATATCAGACCTGGTTCAAAACCTGGTTTACTATTAACTACCATAAGCAAACACCTTGTTTTTTCTTTTTCCCTTTTGTTGAACCTATATAATGAAGACAATAATAATACCTCCCTCTTAGGGTTGTTAGAAAGGAAAAATGAGATAATATACATTAAGCATTTGAAACCATGCCTAGTCCCCTCTTAGGGTTAGCAACTGTAATTGTGATAATAAATAGAGATACTCTCTTGCCTCGGAAGTGCGGTTCTGATGTCTTATTTTCTCATGCACCCTGGGTGCCATCCTACACAAGGAAATAAAGGTAATCATTCAACTCTTGATACACTAAAAGACATGACTTGGTTACTTGATTTCTTTACTAGATAAGAGATTACTTGATTTCTTTACTGGCTAAGAGAATAATACGTTCAACTCCTGTAGTCTTTTACTATTATAGTCTTTTCAAATCAGTTACTTATTTGAGTCTAAAAGGATGCATACTTACCATAGTATGTAGTAAATTACATCTATCAAGACCTCATTAATAATTTAAATCCTTCAGGCTTGTTTTGTCAGCTCTGCTTATCTCTAAACCATTCTGTAATCTCAACTCATTCATCTATGTATCATGTTCATGTTTCAGAATCATACAATGCCTAATGGTTACAGAACAGCAGTATTAATTTACACATACAGCAATATTTAATTTCATAAGCACACTAGATTAGTCTACAGCAGTGCTTTTCAAAAGTTCATGTACTTGTGAACAACCTGACTTTCTTAATACGCATACTCTGGTTCATTCCATCCTGGATGGAGCCCAATAGTCTATTTCTAACAAGTTCCCAGAGGATACCAATTCCTCTGGTCAGTATTACCACACTTTATTCCACACAAGGATCTATGCAACATTATTAAGATTTTGAATAAACAAACAAACTAAACTAAAATATCTCATTTCAATTTTCAGATTCTAACTTTTTAATCTGTGGATTGATAGTAACTTAAATTCTAGTTTGTGGTTATTTGAAGTCACATGAATTTAAGCTGAGGTTGCTTGCATTTGTCTGCACGTATATTGAATCTTCCAAATAATTATATTTTTAGTCTATTTTTGTGCTTTGCTTGAATTTATCAAGCTAGAAGATATTCTCCAAAAGAGAACAAGAAAAAGGATGTGACAATGAATCCAAACATAGATTTTTAAATCAATGTCACAAACTCTTGTCTTTTTATGATAAACCTTATGATGTAAAGTACAGCAAAGGTATTTTTTTTTTAAATATCTTTGGTTCCTCTAGTAGTATACACTACAGTTCAGGAGCAGTCAAACTGGTATTTCACTGCAATCTTTTCCCTTAAATAGCACTGGTATAGAGGCTGGGAAGAAAGCATGCAATATTAAAAATATGACAAGAAGATAGGAATAGAGAGGAAAGAGAAATGTCAAGTTGTAAAAATACATTTGAGTAGAAAAGAAACATGTTCTTGGTAAGGGTACATCGTGTTGGACTCATATACTGCAAAACAGATGAATAAGTTATGAGAAAGAGAACAATCCTGCTCATAACTAATTAAGCTTATGAATTTCTGTTTTTTCTGATTCAGTACATTGATACATTTTTAAAATATAAAAGTCTTGAAGGATAAAAAAAAGGCACCCATAGATGTCATCATTCTATCTGCAATTCTAAACAAGATATGAAGAAAATAGAAATGCAAGTGAGCCTTATAAGATTCCATTAGATATGACAGTGGAGAGATTAAGCAATTGCTTTTCTTCCTTTAAATTTTTCATTTTGAAATAATTTTATATTTTCAGAAGATTTGCAAGGATAGTACAGAATGTTGTTATACATCTTTACTCAGCTTCCCCTAAATAGCATCTTACATAACCATGATGTGTTAATCAAAACTAAGAAACTAACATTGGTAAAATATTCTGAACTAAACTTCAAACTTTATTTAGTGTTAACTGTTTTGTTTGGGGTTTTTTTCCCCATAAAGTTCTTTTCTGTTTCAGAATCCAATCTAGTTCACCAAACTGCATTTGTTCATTGTTTCCTTAGTTTTCTCCAATCTGGACAATTTCTTAAATATTTTTCAGATTTCAATGTTATTGAAAATTTTGATGTGTACTAGTGAAATATTTTATAGAATTACTCTCAGTATAGGTTTTTTCATTGTTAGCTCAGGTTATGAATTTTTGGGAAAAAATGGCACCTAGGTGAACTTACCTTTCTGATGCAAAATATCAGGGAATGTGCTACGAACATAACTTATTGCTGATATTAAATTTTGTATTTTGATTAAGATGGTTTCTATTTCTCTACCATGAATTACTCTTGCTTCATGTCACATTCTAAACATAAACAATTAACTGAATGCAAACCACCCTAAAGGGGAGGAATTAATTAATTCGACCTCCTGGAGGAGGAGTATTGTGATAGGCGGAATTATTTCCCCCAAAAATGTCAATATTCCAATCCCCAGAACCCTGTATATGTTTTTCTCTGACTGTTCTCAAAATGTTATTTTTGTCTTTTTTTTTCCAGCATGTTGAATATGACATATCTAATTGTCCATTTTGTATGTATCCTGCTTGGTTTTATATGAGTTTCTTGAATCTCTGGTAAAAACTATAAATAATTTTGGAAATCAATTTTCTTTAAATAATGCTATGGTTCTTTTTTCCTTTCTTCCCCTTCTAGTATTTCAATTATGTGTATTTTATTTTTTATGCTTCTTTTTTTAATTTTAAGGATGTGGGGTACAATTCAGGGTAAGGTATACAAACGTTGATTACGCAGGTACCCTTGTCGATGAAGAGTCCCCCTCCCTCCCCTAGCAGTTTCCCTCAAATGTCAATCCCACTCTCCCCACCCCCCACCCCCAGCAGTTTCCCACTACTGCCAATCCCTTTCTTATAGTATTATGATAATTGTTCAAGGTCCACTTATGAGTGAGAACACATCGTACTCTGTTCTTTGTTTCTGTGATAGAACACCGAGTATGATAGACTCTAACTCCATCCAAGTTGCTGTGAAGTTCATATGTTTGTCCTTCTTTATGGCTGCATAATATTCCATTGTGTATATGTACATCTTTTTTATCCAATTCAGCTTCAATGGGCAACATGGTAGAGTCAATATTTTTGCTATTGTGAATAGAGCTGCAGCAAGCATACGTGTGCAGGTATTTTTTTTTGGTAGAATAATTTGATTCCTCTGGGTATATTCCCAGTAGGGGAATTGCTGAGTCATATGGAAGGTCAATCTCTAGTTCCTTCAGAAATCACCACGCTGTCTTCCAAAGAGGTTGTACTAGTTTGCATTCCTACCAGCAGTGTAGAAGCATTCTTTTTTCTCTGCATCTTCCCCAGCATCTGTTGTTGTTTGTTTTATTAATGATGGCCATTCTTATGAGGGTTAGGTGGTATCTCAATGTGGTTTTGATTTGCATTTCTCTGATGATGAGTGAGGCTGAGCACCTTTTCGTGTGTCTGTTGGCTGCCTGTATATCTTCTTTTGAGAAGTGTCTATTCATGTCTTTTGCCCACTTTTTAATGGGGCTATTTGTTTTTTGCTTTTGTTTTTGTTTTTTTTACTTTTGGCACTTTTGAGTTCCTTGTAGATCCTAGATATTAGGCCTTTGTCAGATATACAGTTGGCAAATATTTTTCCCCATTCCATAGGTTGTCTCCCTGCCCTCTTGATGGTTTCTTTTGCTTTGCAGAAGCTCGTCAGTTTGATAATGTCCCACTTGTCTATCTTATGATATGGGCACTTAGGGTTCTGATCAAGAATTGGTTGACAGTACCAATTTCCATAAGGGAATCTCATGCATTTTCTGGGATTCTTATAGTTTGAGGTTTTACGGTTAGGTCTTTGATCCATTTAGAGTTATTTTTTGTGTATGGTGATAGGTAGGGTCCTGTTTCAATCTTCTGCATGTGATCAGTCAGTTTTCCCAGCACCATTTCCTGAATAGGTTCTCCTCTCCCCCCGTGGTTGTTGTTGGAGGCTTTGTCAAAGGTGAATTGGTTGAGAAATCGAGACTTTGCTTCCAGATGCTCTATCCTGTTCCATTGGTCTATATTCTTGTAGCAATACCAGGCTGTTTTGATTACTGTAGCCTTATAGTAAAGTGTGAAGTCTGGAAGTGTGATCCCTCCTGCTTTGTTTCTTTTGCTAAGAATTGTTTTGGCTATTTGTGGTCGTTTATGTTTCCATATGAATTTCTGTATTGTCACAATTATGTGTATTTTAAAATAATTCTCAGATGATCTGTTGTGTTTTCTTTTTTCCCTCAATTCTTTTTCTCTTTTGTTTTCAATTCAGGTAGTATCTAAAGAATTATTTCCATTTTCACTGATTTCTTCCTTGCTTGTGTATAGTCTGCCAATGAGGCCCTGAAAGATAAGCTTTATCTCTATTGTGCTTTGATTTTTAGCATTTCCAGTCACGTTTTTCTTATAGTTCTCATCTCAGCTAAAACTATCTGACTTTTCACGTGCTCACATTTGTTATTAAAGTATTTTACTGTTAATTGTGGGTATTTTAACTTCTCTTCCCTTCCAATATTTGTGTTCCATTTGAATCTTGACCTGATGGCTGCTTTGTCTCTTCAGGATGTGTTTTTCTTGATTTTTTTTTTTTTTTATTGATATACACCATATGTTGTTTGTGGGAGGGCAAGACTGACATGTACAGGACTATAAATATTGATGTATATAATTTTATGTATGGAGATTAATGTGCTTTTTTTTCTTTTCTGATAGATCTTTAATTGTGGGGAATTTTGTTACTCCAATTGAGAGTCTTCTGGGTTTGAAGTGTATTGTTGCTATGCTTGATGTCTGTTCACCAATGCTTCAGATTCTTCTAGTGATGCCTTGTGTTTGTGGCCTATTTGGCTAATCTGCCAGATGTTTTCTTCGTTATGTTTTTGTCCTACTTTACTTTCAGTCTTCTTTGCTGCTCGAAGAGATTTGGTGCTTTGCAGCCCCTTCAGTTGCATTCCACTGTCATTATTACCTGATCATTATTAGTGTGGAGGTGGGCATGGGAGTGTATTCTCTTGTTCTGGTCAATACTAGGCAATCTAATTGAGGCAACTAGCTTTGATCTGGGTATGGCCTACACAAGTGTCTTTGCTCCTCTTCCATTGTAAAGCTGGATCTAGCAGGAATTACTGCCCCTTCCCCAGGATAGAGTTTATTTTGTTTGTTCACAATCTTCTCCCCTAACACCAGCCAGCACAGTGAGCCACACTTTCCCAGGATACTCCCTGATTTTCTCACTAAGCAACTGATGGAGCGCCAATGGAGGAAACGCCTGAAAGTGAAAGGAAACCCGGTTATGTTTGTGGGCTTCAGGTGCTTTACGTTCTCATGAGAACCCATACTTGCAAGGTTAACACATTTTTTAAAAGCCTCACTTAATCTTCCCAACTGATATGGCACCATCCAGTGGCATCATCTCATTTAAGCAAGTGCTTGAGTTTGTTTCCGTCTCCTGGCAGTCACTCTAGATTTCGGAGGAGTTTACTCTGCTGAGTTGCCTCAGTTATTTGATTATTTCAGGAAAACATCATTTTGAAATTTGCCCAGCATTACGCTTGTTGTAAGGATCAAGTTCATTATGTCTATGAGCTAAAATTGCCAGTGGATTATCTCTTTTTCACATTAAAGAAAGCATGAGTTTGAAAGTGCATTTTGATATAGTTGGGTCACGTTGTAGTAAATCTTAGCAATGGAGTGATTCCAAAAGCCAAGCATGCGCCAGGAATGATCTTCTCCAAACCTTCCAGTTCCTGCTTGATGGAAAATGAGGATACTCATCAGTGTTGTTTGAAAAATGTAAAAGAAATGCGTTTGTTAAGTGCATTTGGAAAAATGCCTGCATTAACCCTATTACACAGCTTTTCTTACTGTGAATTTCCCAAAGCTTTAAATATGTAAATATGTCTGGTAAATCAACAAGAATATGTGTTTCACAATTATGTCAACAAAAAAATGCTTACTTTCCCTCTAAAAATATTTGGAAGTTTATTTGTAGGCACAGTATATATTTTAAAACTGGTTTAATTGAATTAAGGAATATGCAAAGCACACTTGGCTTTCCCTGTTTCTACATCATGAGTCTTCAATATCCGTTCCTGCTTTGATGGACCTTCTTCCTTTAACTAGACACTGGTGGTTCCAGAAATGCGTAATGTGTGCCACTGGGTACAGCTCTTCTTTATATTGAGCTCATGATAGAAAGCTTTTCTAGAAACCTAGTGACTAAACAATGTAATCATTTATTTCTCTGGCTGCACCTAAAGTTGACACTGAAGAGCATGACCAAGTTTTTATGTGTTATGTGAAAAACGGGTAGGAAATTATGGATATAAAAATTAGGAGCTAGTATGTTTTTATGCCTCACATGGAGTCATTTTATTTTCATTGTCAGAACATGCAGGCATAAATGCCATGACTCCCTTTTGACAGAACTCAGTAATGCTTTTTTTATATTGATCATTTCCCTTAACATTTCTAATCCACTTAGCTGTGGTAAAGTCAATTCTTTCTATGTTTTGATATTTGGAATAAGAAAATAAATGATTTTTTTAGGTGTATAGATCAGAAACACCTTCATTCCACTTGTATAAGAAATTCACAAGTAAAATTGGATTTAAAAACTGGTCAAACACTGCTAAGAAATATATCAATGTTATGATAGTTTAAATAATCTTTATAAAAGGCAATTTTTTTTTCCCCTAAAAGTTGGAAAGGCTTACAGTCAAGTTCCCATATTACAGACTCTGGGACATAGGGAGATGATTAATGAATGGTTAAGTTCTAGTGGCTTATAGTTATACATTGTCATTTTTAAGGACATTTTATTTCAAAATGGATTCCTGCAAATATCAGTTAAATTAGCTAACCAGGACTGAGAAAAACTAAATTCAAATGTACAGATTCTCTTTGTTTTTTTTAATAGACCTTTTTTTAATAGAAAAAAAAGTCATAGGTTGCATTTTGTGGTCATTTCTGAAGCATTTTGGAAATGTCACGTAGACATAGTCTCAGGAGAATTCTTTTCCTGGTTCAGGCAACCTCGTAGCTGACTGTGCCGTCTTCTATTACTTTAAGACTGTGTAACTTTGAGTCAGAGGTGCCTATGGCATGAAAAGCCTGGGCTGCCCTCAGGGGATTTGTCACACTTTATTTAGTTCAAGCATGGACTCAGAAACCTGGAAAATGTACTCCACTTGGCAGCCCAGCACTTTTTACAAGTAGTAAAGTTCAAGCTATCAAAGAACTTTTCAAGCTGACAATTACATAACACAATACGTGACCTTTACAGCAAGATTTAGGCTAGGAAATCTATGCTGAGGGGTTTCCCTCCTGCTGGCATATACCCTGCATGTTCTCTGCCTGCTCTCTTAAGAATATTGTTTGCACAGAAAAGCAGTCTGGTTATATATCTACCACTTGTTTTATGCCATACCAGCAGCGCAAACAGTTTTAACACTACAAAGATAGTACAACACATGTTACCTTCCTGCTACCTAATCTTATAATTTGAAATAACTGTGGTTTCCAACCACCTCTCTTCTGGTTTGTAGGAGATGATAATGATGGAGATGTGCTTTAAAAGAGTTTTTCAAAAGGATTAGATTGACAACTGTTGCCTTTGAACTGTTTCAGAGATAAGCTGGCTTGGCCATTAAAGTACATGAAATCTAAGATGAAATAAAAGGAGTGGAATCTCTACTTAATGAGGGAAGTGAGTTTAATAACAGATGATCACGATTAAGTAGAGCGGAACTTTCTTTAAGATAATTTTTTTCAGTAGGATTCCATAAATTTAAGTTAAATGTATCAAATAGTATAAAATATTTAATATATAAAATGTGTTTATTTTTTGTTTGCTTTCATATTTGGCTTATAATACTTTCTTCAATATTTAAACAATATCAGGCCAGGCTCAGTGAATCAGCCTGTAATTCCAGCACTTTGGGAGGCTGAGGTAAATGAATTGTGGGTTCAAGACCAGCCCAGGCAACTTGGCAGGACCTTGTCTCTATAATAAATTAAAAATTAGCCTGGTGTGGCAGCACGCACCTGTAGTTCCGGCTATTTGGAAGGCTGAGATGGAAAGATTGCCAGAGCCCAGCAGATCGGCACTGGGGTGGCTGTGAGCATGCCACTGCACTCTAGCCTGGGGCACAGAGTGAGACTACAAGTCAAAAAAAAAAAATTAAGACAATATCAGACTTAGAGTGTCAATCATTTGTTACCTTTTAGTGATTTAAAGGCAGGCTGAACTTTGCATGTTTCTTTCTTTCCTAAATACATATTTATTGAGCAATTCCTATGTTCAAGAATTGTTACTAATATCATAAGGTAGCAGTACAAAGAAAAATGGCAACAACTTCTTTATTGTCTCTATTCTCTTGATTTTTTTCCTATAGCATTATATTCCCGTTTATTTATTTTCTGTTAGTGAAACTCAGAAGATTCACACTCCAACCAAGAAACCACAGGCAGGAATGGCAAGAGAAAGAGGAGAGGCTACGAGTTAACAGTAGCATAAAGAGTTGCACAGAGTGCTTCTAGAGCTTTTTCTTCAGTGCGTCGAAGGTGACCCAAGAAGTGAAGAGGAAAGAAGTAAAGAGAGTTACTTTCTGTTAAATAAGCCTGGGAGTCTGAGGTTCAAGTCTACAATTTAAGGTTCATTCATAGTGCATGTGGTTGTATTCTACAGAATCAGGGCTTAGCGCAGAGTCATTTCACAGTAGAACACACTCTCTTTCTAAAGAAATTATTTTTTTCCCCTATTTTCCCTTCTTGACTGTTTCTCCCTATCACTAGCATAGATCCTTTCCTTGCAATGCCATTTTGACTTTATTATGCCATCAAACAAAACTAAAAAAACAAAAAACAACTGAAACTATTCTTAAAAACTACTTTAATAAATTGGAGAAGTTTCTACTCTAATTTTTGACTTGACTATGTCATTAAAAATTAATGAGTTAAGGAGGCACACTGGAGGTTTTGACATGACAGGCTATTTAATTGAATTATTATACTGATATATTTTCACTCTATTCTTAACAAAATAGAGGCCCCCAGCCCTGCTTCTATTAACATGTGTCAGTGGTTCGGAATTTATATTTTTCACTATGAATGAACATCTTACAAAAAACTTTTTGCTGTTTCCAATATAAATGTCTGTTTCCTAGCTCAACTTTACAATTTGTGGCATTTCTTAAATGATAAATGCCAAAGAGCACTTGTGTGTGGAATTCATAATGAAACCTGATAAAAATACTTCTTGAGAGAATAAAAATCTGACATTTTACAGGCTCAAGAAAAATTTCTGTATTAATACATGTAATAAAAGTAAATTTAAAGGAATGGATTTTAGTATAATATTTTTAAAGTACAGCAAAGAACTGAGTACCACATGTTCTCATTCATAAGTGGACACTGAACATTTATCATAATACTACATGAATGGGATTGGCAGTAGTGTATAACTGCCAGGGTAGGGGGGATATATAACACTAATAAGGGTACCTGATCCAAAACCAGGTGAAGAAGTAAGGACCAGTGGGAGGCCCAAACTTCACCTGTATGATGATCACTTTTGTACGTAAATCTGAATTGTGCCCCACATCTTTACAATTAAAAAAAGAAAAGAATATTAAAAAAAAAAAAAGATGAGGAGAACCCTCTTCATCATCATGGCCGAAAAATGTAAAGTATCTCTACTGTAGATTAGTTTAGACATCTGAACCTTCATTATGGCTACACAGGATTGGAAATTTCTTAAAAATTCCACTGATCTACCAAAGATTTTTCAAGGTTTAGTACCTTGAACAAGATGAGTCCTATGTAACAGTGTGCATTTTCACAGTCTTGGAAATGGGGATATGATAGGGAATGAGTATGTCTCTAAGATTTGAAATGATGACACTTGTATGTATAAGCCGAAGAAAATATGTCCTTAGTCCATGTAAAATTCAACCAAAATTTGTACCTCAAAAATGATGCTAATTTCTTTAAGATATACTTTTGCCACTCCTAACTGCTTTTAAGTATAGTACTATGGTAACATCTCAGAGTTGTATCAGTAGGGGAATAACAGTCCCTTGAGATGAAAAAACAGCTTTTGCCAAAAAATAGCAGGTTCTGAACAATAAGCTTCAGAGGGAATTGTGAGAACATGTGTGGGAGTGGATTTTAGTGTATAATGATCATTTAATTACAGAGAGAGACACTTATCCCTTACACGAGATTCACTGTTCTTGCCAGGGTTCTTGAATCTGGCTTTAGTAATTTTTCTGTTTGCTTGTATTAAGTCTTATGAATGATTATACATTTATAGCAATATGAAAGAGCTGTTGAAGTTTCTTTGGCATTTTAAGAAAGGAACTGAAAAATAAGAAGAAGGAGGGCTAAAAAAAATACACTAATGTATGGGAACTGAGAATCAGTATTTTCCTATATGCTGCCCGAAAGATAATTTCATCTCTAAAAGAATGAGGAGTATACTGGTGAAGAGAACTTTAGTCTTTTAATTTGCTAATATTGACCTGGCCTCTGGGAATGAGCACGAAATTATCGACTTGGTATATTTGTTCTTATGTCCTTAACAGAAGTGACAATTTCTCTGGATATGGGTTTGTATTCCTACCTGTAATACCTCAGACTATAACCCATCCAACGACTGATAAAACACTGTATATTTTTTGCCAAAATTGTCTGATGACATCACTGTTTTGAAACCAAATCTGTATATTCTCTAGAATAAACAAGTAGGGAACACAAGCATCTTTCTCTGGTAA
>NW_007260566.1:198093-305608 GCF_000164805.1 Carlito syrichta | reverse complement strand
CAATTACCAAATCTGCCTGATTGCAAGAATTAGATGAGGAATGTGTTAAAATTATACAATCCCAGGCTTTTCACCTGGATGTTGATGTTTATTTAGTTATCTGGAGTGAAGCTAAGGATTTTATCTTTGTTACTAACCCAAGATTGTTCATAGCATCAGAACATTGGAGGATAATACATTAAATTGTAATATAAAGACAATCTCAACAATAAATTTAAAACACTAATCTAAGAGTTTAAGAAATAGATATTTTGGTGTAAGGTATGTTTGATTATACTGCTTGTTGTATTGCCTTTTTTTTCTCTTGCTTCTCATTTTTCAGACTTCATTTTTCTAATTAAAATGTGAGGTCAGTTTGTTCTTTGCTTCTCCAAAATTAAACACTTTATAACATAAAGTTTGAATAATTAATGCCTGTTTATTCCTAAATTCTAACATGTGCCATGCAAATAATAGAAAAGTAACCTCAAATGACTCACCCAGTTAAAAAGTATGGTATGAGTGATTAATATTTTTGTTTAGATATTTGAAATAATTTAATTTATAGATAAATTATTTCATTCTTTCTTAACATAAACAGTGGAAATAGTCATCTTAAAAACTATAAAATATTGTTAACTTATAGCACTCAATTTCTTCTAACTCAAAGTGAATTGTAGGAAAAGGGTATAGCCCTGTTTACATTGATATTTCCAAAAACAAATAATAATTCTATGGGTGCATGAGAATGGTTAGGTTAGTTAGCACTAAATTTTAAAGTGATAAACTAAATATATTGCTGTTCTATGAAGTAGTAACTTGTGTTATATAAACACATAAAAAAAGACATATGCTTATGTGGTAGATTACATTTATTAATTTGCTTATGTTGAACCGGCCTCGCATCCTGGGAAAAAAATCCACCTGATTAATATGAATACTTTTTTGATGTGCCGCTCGATACAGTTTGCAAATATTTTGTTGATGAACATTTATGTTCATCAGGGATATGTGCCTGTAGTTTAGTTTTTTACAATGTCTTTGCCATTTTGGGGTATCAGGAAGATGTTGGCTTTGTAGAATGAGTTAGGGAGGAGACACCCTTCTCAATTATTTCTGTAATTTTCGTAGTTTGGTCCCAGCTCTTCCTTGAAAGTCTGGTAGAATTCAATTGTGAATCTAAGAGATCTAGGACTATTTTTGATAGGAGGTGTTTTTTTGTTTGTTTGTTTCTTCATTTTTTTAAATTACAGATTTAATTTCATTATTGGTCTGTTCAGAGTTTCAATTTCTTCCTGTTTCTATCTTGATAGGTTATCTGTTTCTAGTAATTTATCCATTTCTTCTAATTTTTCTAACTTGCACGCATACAGATTCTTATAACAATCTCTGATTCCCTTTTATATTTCTTCTGGATCAGTTGTAATGTTGCCTTTTTCATTTGGGGGTGTATTTATTTAGATTCTCTCTCATACTCTCTCTTTATCTGGCCAGAGATCTGTCAAGGATCTTGTTTATCCTTTGAAAGAACCAGCTTTTCAACTTGTTGATCTCTTGTATGATTTGTGTGTGTGTGTCTGTGTGTATTGATTTTGTTAATTTCAGATCTGATTTTGGTTATATGTTTTCTTCCTCTGGCTTTTATTTTAGTTTGTTCTTGTTTTTCTAGTTCCTATAGGTGGAAACATTAACTTTTTATATTTGAGATCTTTATATTTTTATAATATGGGAGTGCAGTGTAATAATTTTTTCTCTAAGCATTGCAAGCAAACGGAAATGCATTCCATGTGTATGAGTTGGAAAAACATCAATATTGTTTAAATATCTATACTGCTGAAAGCAATCTAGACTCAAGCCAATACCTATCAAATTACCAGCATAATTTTTCATAGATCTAGAAAAAAACAAAACTTAAATTCATATGGAAGCAAAAAAAGATCCCAAATAACTAAAGCAATTCCAAGCAAAAACTCCAAGCAAAAAGAACAAAGTTGGAGACATCACATTTCAAACATTACTACAAGGTTAGTTTAACAAAAACAGTGTAGTACTAGCACAAAAATAGAATGGATCAGAATTGAGAACCATAAACAAAGCTATTGTCTTGCAATCATTTTATCTTTGACAAGTTTGACAAAAACAAACACTGTGGAAGAGACATCCTGTATAATAAATGGTGCTGGGAAAACTGGCTAACAATTTGCAGAATACGAAACAGGACTCCTTCCTCTCACTATATGCAAAAATAAACTCAAGATGGATTGATTTCAATGTATGGCCTCAGACTATAAAAATCCAAGAAAGGAAGCCTAGAAAACACACTTCTGAAAATCGATCTAGGCAATGAATTTATGAATTCAAAAGCAAATGAAGCAAAAATGAAAACTGATACGTTGGATCTAATCAATCTAAATAGCTACTGCACAGCAAAGGAAACCATCAATAGAGTAGATAGAAAAGTTAAGGAAGAGAAAATATTTTCAAACTATGCAGCTGACAAAGGACTATATTCAGAATCTTTTAAAAAAAACTCAAATGAATTGACAGGAAAAACCAAATAACCACATTAAAAAGTGGGCAAAAAAATGAACAGACACTTCTTAGAGGGAGATATACAAGTGGCTAACAAACGTGAAAAATAGGTGCATGCATTTTACACAGACTAATAAACAGAACAAGATATTGAACTTCATTATACTCAGTGACATGTATTTTAAAACCACTATAACATCTTGTCTTATTTCTGTTACATTGACAATATTTAGATCTGACAATATCAAGTGTTAGAGATAGTGAAAAATCTGTGGAATCTTTTGTATATTACTAGTTGGAGAGTTAGTTGATTTGCCACTGAAACAATTTGGCATTTTTAAAAAACTGATAATTCCCATATTTTGTGAAAGTAAAAATTCTTCTTTAGGTATGTCTAGAAGAGTCTCTTGCATATGTGTTATCAGAGACAGATTTAGAATGCTATATTACTAATCTTCATAATAAAAGTTTGGAAACAGTTCAGATTTTCATGAATGAATTAACAACCAAGGAATACATTGCAGTGGTATATTAAAGCAGTGTCATATTACACAACAGTTAAAGATTAACCTAAGTCTGTGGTTGATATCAGCAATATAATACCAAATTAAAAACTGAGTTTCATAAGACTTATATGCTTTATACCCTTTACTAAGTGAAAGAAAACTAAAAATAAGGTCTAATTTGGAGATATTATAGGTTCCATTCCAGACCATTGCAGTATAGTGAATATTGCAATAAAGCAAGTCACAAGAGATTTTTGGTTTTTTGGTTCGTATAAAAGTTATTCTTTTAAATGGTTAGGCTGCTTGTGATTCACTGCACTAAAATCCTCCTCTGTGCTCCACCTATCCATCCACTTCTTCCTACTAACCACTGGCTACCTATAATCTTTTTGCTGTCATCATAGTTTTCATATAGTTGGACTCATCCAATAGATAGCCTTTTAATATTGGCTTTTTTCACTTAATGATATGCATCGAGGATCCTCCATGCCTCTCTAGGCTTCATAGCTCAAATCATTCTAATGCTGAATAATATTATGTTGTCTTAACATACCACAATTTATTTATCTATTCTCCTACTGAAGTACATCCTAGATACTTCCAAGTTTAGAAAATTATTATTAAAGTTGCTATAAACATGTGTTCAGGTCTTCATGTGGGCATATGTTTCCAACTCATTTGAATAGACACGAAGAAAACTGTGATTGCTGAATCCTGTGAAAGAGTATGTTTAGTTTCTTTACAAAGAGCCAAAATGTATTCCAAGATACCTGTACTATTTTGCATCCCCACTAGTAGTGAACGAAATGTCCTGCTCCACATTCTCACTAGCATTTGCTGTTATTAGTATTTCAGATTTTGGTCATTCTAATAGGTGTGTAGTGGCATCTCGTTGTTTTAATTTGCATTTGTCTAATGACATATGATATTGATCATCTTTCTATATAGTTATTTGACATGTGTATATCTTTTTTGGTGAGATGTCTTTTTTTTTTCATTTTTTAATAGGGCTATTCTTTTTTTTTTCCAGTAGAGTTGATAAGGTTTTTTTGTATCTTTTAAATAACACTCCTTTAGCATATATATTCTCTCATTCTATAGCTTTGCATCTCATTCTCTTGACAGTGGCTTTCACAAAGCAGAAGTTATTAATTTTTATTAAGTCCAGTTTACCAATTACTTATTTCATGGAATCTCCCTTTGGTGTTATATGTAAAAAGGCATTGCTAAATCCAAGATTATCTAAGTTTTCTCTTATGCTATCTTCTAGGATTTGTGTAATTTTGCATTTTACATTTAAGTTTATGATTCATTGTGAGTAAAAGTTTTTAAAGCGTATAGCATCTCTGTGGATTCGTTTTTGTTTTTTGTATATGTATGTCCAGTTGCTCCAGTCCCATTTGTTGAAAATAATGTATTTTCTCCATTGTATTACTTCTACTCCTTTGATCAGCTGACTATATCTGTATGGGTTGGTGTACCATCTTCTACTGGCTTTCTAATATATTTTCTAATTATTTTAAGACTAGATCACCTTTCCTGGCAATGGTAGCCCTTTGGTATTTGGGATCACATACAAAACTCACAACCTAATTTTCAGAGACTGTTACTGATTATTGGAAAGGCTCATAGGCACTATGAGAGAGAAGCCATAGACATCTTCTTTCCAAATTGTGAATTGAAAAGATCTTTTTCACATGACAACCTTTCACAGTTCTTTTTCATAACACTAAGAAATACTTGCCTATGACCTTTTTCTTAATTTTGAAATGTTTTGTTATTGGAACATCTTGTGAGCTTGTAGCTTCCTGTGACTTTCTCCTCACTGTCAAGTGCTTCGTCCTCCAACATTTTCATCAATAAGCTAACAAGCAAAGTCCCAGATTATACAAGTGCTTCCTGACAACTCAGGAAGGGAAAAACAGGGTGACTTTGAGTCATCTTAAAATTATTAAGTTCTACTAATAAGGATATATCAACTGGTGTGGGAAATAAACTCCCTGGTATTATGAAAATAAGGTGAAATTGACATTAGCTAAAGAAAATCACTTTGAGGAAAACCTGAATATAGTCCCACGATTGTTGCTTAGCCTACACTTGACTTGATTCAATTTTATTATCATGGAAAAGTGAAAATATTACTTATAAATAAGGTTTATAATAATTATGAATCATTATAAATGTTTATTTGTGCTCTTTTAAAAAAACACAACTGAAAAACGTGGAGAGCATTGTGCCTTTTCCTTCTCTTTATTGCCATTATTATTTGCTTTCTAAGTGCATCTGTTTCTTTCTGGTTTCTTGTGCCTGGAAAATAATCTGCTATTAATTCCTACCAATGTTCCACAATTACTTGTTTTTGTAAAAAGAGGATTCCTGACTTAACAGTAGATTTGGAAGAAGCTGCTTAGAGCCTGATATGAAGATTTCTATTCAGTAAGAGAGATCTCTAGTAACCAGTCTTGCCTTTCTGAGACTTAATTATCTTTTCTGAAAACTGCTAATAAATTTTCAACCAAACTTTAGGATTGAGAGTCAAAATGTTAAAAAACAAAATGAGAAACTATTAAAAATTCTTCAAGTACTATGTGTGAAATATATTGTAATTATTATTGATCTCTGAGTATTATTGATAGGCTTAATTCATTGTTAGATGTAAAGGTCTTAATGTACTATCTGGTACTCAGGAAGTCCTAAAAATGCAAGTCCCATTAAAACTTATTTACTATAACAAGTTCGAACATTTCATAGGCTCTTTTCACTCACTCCATGTTTCTTAATATCATGTGGATAAAATTATTCTTACTTACAGAATAAGGTTGTCTGTAACTCTCTCTTGCAGTCTTAATTTTAATATTAATTCTACTACTGAAACATGGTTCATATCTTCTCTATCTCTCAGTTCCTACCACCATCATTCTAGTTTAAACAGCTAATGTGTTTTTCTTGAATTTCTAACATGGCCTTGTGCTTGATTTACCTTTTTCCATTTCCTGCTCTTTCTAAAGAGTGATCTTAAAACATACAATTGGAGCATGTTGGTATATGCTGCCTACAGTTGTGTAATTTGAACACTGAAATAAATATACCTTCCCTGATGGGTAGTGTGCCTGAAAATCGATCCTGCTCTCAGCTGACCAATCCATGTACCTTCCATCCCCCTCAGAAATGCGTACATCTTTCCATGCAGGGAGAGGCTGTGTGGTCTCAAGTTTTCTTGCCTTTAGAACTGTATCCCACCAAAATTTGAAATTTGAAATTGGTTCAAAAGCCCATCTAGGGCTTTTTGCTGAAAGCCTTCCATTCTTACCCATTACACTTCATAGAGAACTTGAGTTCCTAACGCAGGCAACAAGTCCCTGTGTGGGTTGTCCCCAAGCTCCAGCTTCATCTCAGGGCCTTCTCCCTCACACCTTCAGCTCCAACCATACTTGTTCTTTCAGTTTCTTCAAAAGTTCAGTCATTAGTCACAGCTTTTGTGGACCTATTTTCCTCTGATTATAATGCACTTTCAGTTACATTCCTCTAACTCTCTTGCATTGTCTAGGCCACAGATTAAGTGTCATTCAGAACAGGTTTTCCTAAATACCACCCCCTCTCCAGAAAAAATAGATCTCCTTATTAGGATCTTGTGGTTTTGAGCACTTATGACTGCCCTAGTATTTATCTTTCTGCCATATTGTCTGTCTTTCTTACCAGATTATATGCTCTGCAGGGCAGAGAGTGCAGTCTTCAACTCATGACTCTATCACCTTGATATTTTTAAATTAATAAATAAAGATGAATGAATGAAACAAATGAATTTTAAGATACTTTTAAAACTCACATTGAAATTTATTATTTTGCTAGTTTGCTATTTTAGGAGTCTTGTTATAAATCTGAATATTAAAGATGACACTAAAATTGTATTGCTGCAAGCAACATTGATACTTGGTTCCCTACCAGTATTGCTTTTATAGACCACTATGGCCTTCAGGCATTTCAGAGAGAGATTTATAGAGGCCTTAAATCATTTCCTCCTGGCCTTCTTGGCAGGCAAGTGTGTGCTGCCAGAACTGCTTCCCTAGAGTGTCTTGTGTTATCCAATGAGCACCAGGCAGCTGCAAGTGTTGTAAAAGATACTTGGTCTCTGTAGTCGGCCTTGGTATTGCTGTCCTCTTCACTGGCCTTCATAACAACGTCAAACCAAAGCTTTGAGGATTTGCCCTCTATAACGTCACTGAGTAGGTAGGACAAAGTAATAAATAATCCTAATTGTTACAGAAAATGATTCACGAGATAGGGCAAGTAAAATCTTCAATGAGTATAGGAGGCACAATCACTAACACACTGTAGGATTACATTTAGGAAAATGGATGCATGTCAGGCTGACTACGTTTCATGGAGTATTCTTTTTCTTTTTCTACCCCCTTCTCTCTTTCCTTTATTTTCTTATTTTTCTTTCTACTCCCTTAATTTCCTCCTTTCTCTCTATATATTTTTTATTCATTCCCAGGTGAATATTTCTGATTTTTTTCTTCTTATTGTTAAAAACATCTCACATAAAATTCAATGTATGAGAGAAAAGATCAGAATTGCGTTTATCTAAACAGGTAGGCACCTGGAATCGCTCGGTGTCCCCATTTTTTAATGTGAACCTTGGGTGAATTTGTTGGACATCAAAAAGAATGCAATTTGAAAACTGTCCAGGTCCAAAAAAAATTGCTAATTTTTAAAAATCACAGTACATGAGTGAAATGAATAAACAGGAGTAGACTTTGAACAACAGGTCTGCTCCTGGTAGTAGCTGCAAGATTCCTGCACACTGGCCTTTGGACCATTTGTATACCTTTTTAAATGCTGGCTGGGCTTCTTTGACAGAAAGAAGATAACTCTTCAAAATGCCTTTTAGAACAAAACAAACAATGGGAATTTTATTTTTAGTGTACATTTATTATTTTATCTCTTCTCTTAGGTTAGACTTATTCCTTATTTGTTTTAACATTTAGCCTTTATATTTTGTACTATTCCAATGTACCTAGTTTAGTCTTACATTTGATTATTTTGAGGTTAATCTGAGATTAGCTTCTAATTTTCACTTGGGCAGTTTTAGCAAATCATAAAACAAAAAACAGCAAACCAAACATATTGCTATTAATGGACTAGGAGAGAAAAAAAACTACATATAGCCAAACAGTTGACTGGGACTTAGGTTTCAAATTCCCCATTCAACAAAACTCAATTAAAAATGAAAACTGATGAAGGTCAACCCAAAGTAGTTAGCAAAAATGGTAGCAAAGCATCAGCTGATAAAGTAAATGAAGGAAAGCAGAATTAATAGCTATTCTTTCAAATAGCCATGCTGCTTATTATTCCCCAAACTTGCTATGTTTGATCACTTTTGTTTGTATTTTGCATACATTTGTTATTCTTTAAGCATGATGTGCCTTTACTACATTTTATTGTGGGCAGTCTTTTGTTTAAAAAAAAAAAAAAAGACTGTATTTCTTAGAGCAGTTTTAGGTTCATTATAACACTGAACAGACAATGGAGAGATTGTTTGTATGTTCCTGCCTCAGTATGCCCATAGCCTCCCTGCTAACAATGGTCTCGCACCAGAGTGGGACGTTTGTTACAATCTAAGGACCTATATTGACATATCATTACCATCACCATAATTTATATATGGGCTCATTTTGTAGATTCTATAGATTTTGACAAATGTATAATCAATATATATTTGCCATTTGTTGGCAGCCTTAACTACTGTTTAAAGTAATCTGGATTCCACAAGAAAGTTACTCTACTCTCATAATTTATGCAACATTATCCCACAGTCTTGATAGTTTTTTGTTATATATTTGTCTTTCTTAGTAGGATGTCAGTACATCCATGGAAGAGGCTGTGCTTTATACATTTTTATAGCCCAACCATTTATCAGAATTCCTTAAAATAATAGAAAGTTTAATAATGCTTATTGAATACATAAAACCTGGATACTCAATGCATATTATGGCTATTTTAAAAAATCCATTTTTATCAGAGTCCCTTGATCAATCCTGTTACAACTGTCACCACAACAACAACCTCTGACCAGGACAAAGTTTACTATTAACAATTTCTTATTTTTAATAACAAAACATAGATGACTTTTCTCATAGCAATATAATAAGGACACCAATATGGAAAGACTACTTCAAAAAAGTTATAGATGAATGCTAAGATTTTTTTAGACCAACAACTGTAGGATGGTTAGTGAAGGAAGATGGAAGAAGACAACAAAAAAATATGCACTGAAAATAGTTTGCAGTTATTTCTCATGAGATCCTACTTTGACAAAAACTGCAGTCTGAGCAGACAGGCTTGTTTAATCAATAACTATGGAATTTTCAGTGTGGAGGATTTGGGTTAAAGTGAGCCCAAGAAGCAGAGTCACAAACAATGACAACCCCTGCAAATAGCAGCTGCAAATCAAAGAACAATCTCCACGTGTGCACAGTGTGGAAGGGACCAGAGGTTACAGATTACTCTTTTCCGCTTCACCCACACACACAAATAGCAATCACTGACAGTAGCATCCTCTTTGAATAGAAAGGGCACAGAGAAGATTTATTTATTTATTTATTTATTTATTTATTTTTATCTTATGTACTTACTATGAGGCAGTGTTATAATGAAAAAGCCAATTTAATATATCTAATACATAACAGTCTAAATAAGATTATTCTGTAATAATAAATTTATATATTCAATTTTGACCTCTAATAAAGACATTTTAATCTGATCCTTTTCAAAGTGGCAACTGCCACCAGAATATAGGCTCAGTAGCATATTGAATTATGTAGCTGAATTTTCTAAACACTAGGATGCTGAATCAAAATCCTCATCTCCAGGGAATGCTTCTGACATACAACCTGTGTTATGCATTGCCTTCTCAGAGAGTGTGAGGAAAACTAATTCCCTTCCTGGAAGGATGGACTGACTCAGATGCAATCGCATTCAGAGTGCCCCTAAAAAGAAGATAATACAACTATTTGTATTATAGCCAGCATTTTCAGAGTCTGAAAAATAAAAGTAATTAGATACTCTTAATGAGTTGGCACTTTCCATTCTTTTTAGAAATAATAGAGGGGAAAAAGAAAGCAAAGGATTCATTTCAGGAGAGTGATTACTCAGAACTGAAACCATTTTCATTCAGATTCAGTAAAAAAAATTCCTCTTAAGAAATTCTCAATTTGAGGGGAGCTGTAAAGGAGAAAAAAGCATAACTAATTTCAGATTCTTTGGCATTCATTTCTGTAAAGTGAACTAAATAGCAAAATATTTTATTTGATGTAAGTAGAATATGTACTGGGGAAAACTTCACCTAGTCATCATCAGGGAGTATGTACTGTTCACATCATTAGTCACTAAAGACAAAGAGGCATGAATAAGCCAACATACTTGCTCTTCTAGAGGTCACAGCCTATAAGACCTGTAGAAGTTACAGAAGATTGATGTGTTAACAAAAAGTACAAGGAATTAAGAAATGCTACCATGCAGAAATGTCCTATGTTCTGGGCCTACAGAAGAAGCATCCAATGTCTTGCATAAGTTGGAAAGAGGTAGGAGTTGAATAAGTAAGATTTCATAAAGGAAGCAATAATAGACCTCAGTTTGAAAGATGAATATGAATTTGCAGGTCTAAGAAGGAGGCCAAGAGGAAGGACATGAACACTTTAGGCATTGGGTATATGACTCAAAAGCAAAAAGGAACATTACTCATGCTGATGTGTATATTTCCTGGAGACTAAGGCTTGGATCATAAGAATTCACTTTTCTAGTAAATGTATTCTTGAAGCATGTGAAACTTTTTAAAAATTAATATACTGCCCCCTCAGAGATATGAAAATAAACCTTCCTTGCTCTTTGAACATAGAAGCATAATGAACAGTGGGAAAAGCATTAGTTTTGAGGTCTGGTAAACTTAAATTAAGATAATAGCTAGATAAATTATGAGCCAATTTACCTTTGGCATGAACTTTAATTCTGAGCTCAAATTTCCATAGTCATGAATGTTCTACTTCACAAAGTTTGTTATAAAGAATATATTCATCCCAGACATGGGGACATAGAGCACAGGAGAAAAGACACACTTGACTTCTTGCTTTCTTAATCTGTGTCTTGCCTTCTAGAATCATTCTTTGTATTTATATGATTTTTTAAAGTTTTTTTAAGGTTTCCTTTTTTTTACTTTAAAATCATGGAGTACAAATCAGGGTTAGGTATACAAATACTCATTGTGCAGGTACCTTTGTTGATAAGGTGTGCCCCCTCTTCCCCAGGCAGTTTCCTACTACTGCCAATCCCCCCTCCCTGTCTTCCCACGTCCCCGCAGTTTCCCACGACTGTCAAACCTTTTCTTATAGTATTACAATAGTAGATCAAGGTCCACTTATGACTGAGAACATGTGATACTCAGTTCTTTGTTTCTGTGAAAGATCACTCAGTATTGTAGACTCTAAGTCCATCCAGGTTGCTGAGAAGTTCATGATTTTATACTTCTTTATGGCTGCATAATATTCCATTGTGTATATGTACCACATTTTTTTTCATCCAGTCCTCTTCTGATGGGCAGCACAGTTGGTTCCATGTTCTTGCTACTGTGAACAATGTTACGATAAACATACATGTGCAGGTATCTTTTTTATAGAGTGATTTGAGTTCTTCTGGGTATATTCCCAGTAGGGGGGATTGCAGGACCGCTACCTATCCCTACACACAAAAAATCAACTCTAAGTGGATCAGAGACCTAAACATAAAACCTCAAACTATAAGAACCTTAGAAAATGAAGGAGACACTATTATGGAAATTGGTACTGGCAACCAATTCCGAAAAAAAACCCAAGTGCCCATGCCATAAGAGATACGATAGGCAAGTGGGACCTTATCAAACTAACAAGTTTCTGAAAAGTCAAAGAAACTATCAAGAGATCAGAGAGACAGCCCACAAACTGCGAAAAAATATTTGCCAACTCTATGTCTGACAAAGGTCTAATATCTAGGATCTACAAGGAACTCAAACGTGCTGAAAAGAAAAAAAACAAACAACCTCATTACAAAGCAGGCAAAAGTTATGAATAGACAGTTCTCAAAAGAAGATGTATGAGCAGCCAACAGATACATAAAAAAATGTTCAGCCTCACTAGTCTTCAAAAAAATGCAAATAAAAACTACCCTGAGATACCACCTACCACCAGTCAGAATGGCCATCATCAATAACTCAAAAAATAACAGATTGTGGAGAGGATGTGGCGAAAAGGGAACACTTCTACACTGTTGATGGGAATAGTACAGCCTCTGTGGAAAACTGTGGTGATTCCTAAAAGTTCTAAAAATTGACCTTCTATATGATTTTTTTAAAGATTTAAATCACTTAAAAGTGGTGTTCATTTTTTGTGTTTTGTAATCAAATAATGCTATTAGTTATTAGTCATTTTCATCTTAGTCTAAATATATTTTATCAAGTTGAAATCAAGTTTATATGGGAAAATACATTAGAACATATAGAAATGTAAGACAAAAAACTGATTTTTTGAAAGTCAAAGGCAAGGTCTTCCTGTTTTTCAATTGTATCTGTCTCACTCTAGGTTTGGTAGCTTTGGTTGCCACACATTATTCTTTTTTTCTCAATCCAGGTAATTTGTGGATGTTCTTTAAAGGAATATGTCAGCAAAACAAATAAATGTGGTAAATTGCCCATACTTGCTGTATTTTACTTAAATCCTCAATTATTAGTTTATAGATTAAGGAATAAAAAAAACATGAAATCATCATGTCAATCAACCTAGATAATATACATGCACCTAGTTAATATTTGTATTGATCTGAAAACTTAAGGCAAATGTTAATATGATGGTATAAAATGCTTTAAGATGAACCTTACCAAATACACCATGGAGAAATTTTATGACTTTCAAAAAATTTATGTGTCTGCTGAAATATAATTTTCTTAAGACTTGGGAACTTTGGTTGTTTTGTTTAACTGAAAAAATTGACAGCAGTTGTATTAGCAGCAGTAGCAATCATTGACTATCTATTTTATGCTTATCATATCACATTTAATCATCACAGAAACATTATGAAGTTAACTTTCAGTATTCATATTTTGCAAGTAAGAAATTGAAAGATGAGTTTCTGAGATCACATCGAGTGTAAGTGACGGGGGAAAGTGTTGGAGTCAGAGTTAAAATGCAGACTTGTCTGGTCCAGTCCAGGGAATGTCCTCACTGTTGTCACCTATTACTCTTCCTGGGTTGTTATTAGAATGAAAGGAAATGATACTCCCAAATTGTTCTTTCCCTGTACGCAATAGTATGCAGTACATTAAAGTCCACTTCCTAGTGGCTCTGTTTTCATTTCCTTCTGAAAGTCTAATTGCATGTTTCCCAACACTAAGTTTCTGTGCCTACTCTTGACTGATAACGTTTCTATAACTATGCTCTTTATCCTTCTCCTTCCCCCAAATTTTATGTTGGCATGTTCCAGGCCCCTATCTCTCCAGTGGCTATGTTAAACTAGTGGAGAATGTGAACTTATTTAACCAACGGTGAGTGCCAAAATTGGCTTTGTGCTTCCATGTCGTTACTTGATATTTAATTTTTTCACTAGACTTCAGTTTCAGAATGTTTCTTTTCCTCTGAGTAACTGACTCAGATTTAGAGGTTCCAAACCATTTCACTCTCACGAACATTTTTTCAGAGCAAATCTTTAATCCTGGACTAAATTTGTGCACACCAATTCTTATTCAACAGAGTACTTTTTTTTTTTTCTCTCTCTGAGCTACCTCCTTTCTGCATGGCTATTTGTAAAGATAGCGCCACTTTATAAACCAGGTGTTTTTAGATTTGGGGCCTATAGGCTGATCATGAATCTCAATGTGGTCTTTTATTTCTAATTATTGGAGCTATGGCACAAATAAGATTTGAACCTCCATCACACATATTACTCTATATTCAGTCTGTGCAGATAAGTCTTCTAATAAAAACTGTACCATGTTCTATTCTTAGAAGGTCTTAGCACAAATTTTTGGTTTGGATATTTTATTTATCAAAGATTAGATACAGGATAGTATGCATTTCACAGTTTTACAGAACAATTATTCACCTTAAAGTTGCTTTAATCTAACTTTTTTATATATATTAATGAGGCAATTGATGCTAAAACCACTTAAGGAAATAATCCAAAGTGTTATTGATAATAAATAAGAGAAAACTGGCTATTTCTTCTAACCATGATTTTTTGTAAGCTTAAAGAATTGTGATTTTCAAAGAAATATCAGATATTGTTGGACAAAATTTGTGGACTATACTTAGCTAGATTATCCCAACCAATCCAGTGTCCACCCAAATTTGTGTGTATTTAATCCTTAAGAAATGACTGAAAAAGAGAATTCAGCAAAGCCTGCTTTACACAGTAACTTTTAGAACTCTCCGTTTGTTTTCCGATTCTGCTAAAAGGACAGTAAAATACCTTTTGAATGGAGATAAAATGAACAGAGTTGTTGGGTATCTGTGTACATAAGAAAAATAAATTAATGATGAATTTCTGGTTAGAGAAAGCTGTTTTATAGTTTTTATGTTTTATTTTTACAGAGTTTTAGGACAAAGTGATTCAGTAAAGGCTTTCTTTCACCAAGATCGGGCTTCTTTGGAGTCCCCCGTGCCATGTTTTAAACTCTGTTTCCAATTGTACTACTGTAGTTATTTCATTCTTGATGACTGTGATGTTCTACAGGCAATGTTTATTATCATACGTTTTTTAAAATCCCTATTTACAGATTAATATTAACTTTTCATACATAAAAACATGGCATCATGAATAAAATTTTTAAATGACCTCTTCATTATATATTTTCACTTAATAATGTATAAAGGAAGGACAAAATTATGAACTTCACAGAAACTTGGATGGACTTAGAGTCTATAATACTGAGTGACCTATCCCAGAAACAAAGAACTGAGTACCACATGTTCTGAATCATAAGTAGGCCTTGAACCATTGTAATACCATAAGATAGGGATTGGCAGTCGTGGGAAACTGCCAGGGGTTGGGGGATTGACAGTCGTGGGAAACTGCCAAGGGATGAGGGGGCACATTTCATCAACAAGGGTACCTGCATAATGAACATTTGTATATCTAACCCTGAATTGTACCCCACATCTTTAAAATAAAATTTTTTTTTAAATGTATGAAGGCAGAAAAGCTGAATGAAATTGAATTATGCTATGTTTCTTAACAATTAAATTGCAAACTTTTAGCATTTCTATAAATTGTGCAATGAAAACAATAATAATTAGAATAAAAAATGCAAACTACAAGATTGCTTATTCTAGTTAATTTTGGGGTGTAAAAAATAAATTTAACATATATATATATATAAATAAGTTACTATAAATATTTAAAATATGTTCAAGTTCCATTTTGAGTAGAAACTTTTACTAGAACTAGCAGTAATTTTTACTTGTCTCTGTTAACCTGTGAAAGTTAGCCATATATAAAAGTCAAAGGTACTTTTTTAGCTTACCTTGGTTTTTCAGATGGTAGTAAATTTAATGTGACTGATTTTCTGCTCCAGTTTCTTTATTGGTTCTATAAGCAGAAAATACAGCAAACTAACTTAAACGTGATTCTATTTTAGAACTCCCTTTTAAGTTACCATATTGAATTTTACTTAATTTTAAAGGGTATTCTCAATTGTGTCTTTCAAAAGCTCAGTAATTTGATAAACCTAAATCTATTAACTAAATTGAATTTTTCAGACAGAGTCATTTCAAATATCATACATGAATGCAGCTCTCAAAATATATACCATACAAAAAATTCACTCTTGCCCAAGTCTGATATACATTTTATGTAACCTTTTGTGTTGGGAAAAACAATTACAATAAAAATGTGCATGCATGCATTTTATGTTGAAATATTGTTTTGCACAAATTAGCATGAAGGTCTTAATACATGTTTGTATAATAAGCACAATTGAAAATTAGTAGATGCAATAATGTTTACTTATTAATGATGATATATGCAATGTATTTAATGCATGAAACTATGAATGCTAAGCAAATATTAGATCAGCTATTGCTAAATTTTAGTATTAATTTCCTCTTAAATATGAAAATGCAAATCAAACTCAACTTTCATTAATATATATTTATTTAACAACTACTGTTTTGCAAAACACTCTTGAGATGTATAAGATACACTTTAACCATGTAGTTCCAGGCAGACACAAATTTAAATGCAGTTATACAGTCAGTACAATTTAGAACCTTTTTTGTTTCAGACACAATGTATAGAACTAAGAATAACATTACGAACAAAAACAATACAATTTCTGGTCTCATGCAATTTATAATCTGGAAAATCATTGCCCTTCACAAACGTCCCATTTTAAAAGTGAAGTTAGATAAAATAAACAAATTTGACGAATTAGAAAATATTAAATAAATATTTAACCATTAAATAAGATAATTATTATTGTGACTTTACTTTTGCATCCTGGTAAACATTGTGATATAACATGCTTTTATCAGTTAACATAACTGCATTTGTTATAGTGAAAAACCATTTATCTATTATTAATTTATGTATAGCTTAGGACAAGTGCATATAAATGCAACAAAATATTGTTTATGACTTAGACAAAATTTATTTGAATTTTCCTTTTGCTATTTCAACTGAAATATCACTCACCTACTTGAAGAGCAATTGGAAGGCTCTGAGTTGTAAGGCTTAGATGAACAGATTTAAACCACTACCCTCTCTTTTTACTTATTACCTCAGAATGTTAGATCCACATTAATACAATGTTATATTTTTTTGAATTTGCATTATATCTACTAAACTTCATATATATATACACAATACATACTACATATTATATTTCTATCTGTTATCTATCTGCTTCACTATTTATTCTACACAAGGAAGGAAATACAAAAACCCAGAATTTATTTATTTAAAATATGTGTATTTATTCTTACATGTTTAAGTTTCCATCACCCTTTAAGTACTCTCCTTTTGATATAATACACCTATCAAGATGTTTTGTTCATTTCGTTGCTCAGAACAGTTTTTGAATTCATCAATTTTTATGCCTTTTAATGCTTCTGCTGTTTTTTATTTAACCTCTTCCACATTGGCAAAACGTTTCCCTTTGAGGAATTTTTTCACCCAGGGAAACAAAAACAATTTGCTTGGGGTAAGATCAGGTGGATAGGGAGGTTGGCACACGGGATTATGCAGTTTTGGGTCAAAAACTGCTGAACGCCCAGTGTGGTGTGGGCAGGTGAGTTTGTAAATCACCCATGTTGAAATGGGCAAATAGCTAAAAGAATCTCCAAAAGAAAATTCACTGAAGCTAAATGCAGCTTCTCACAACAACACTAGTTGGTACACTGACGCTGATGGGTTCCTAGAACATTTACTGTATTCTTTGGTTCCTTGCCCCTTTTCATTTTCGAAGTCAATGATCACATCACTCTGACTTCTGCTTTTGTGGTCACAGGGGAAGCCTGTATTACAAGGGGCCTGACCTCCAAATGACAATTCCATTTTTTTGGAGTCTTCCTCATAATTCATAAAACATATCCAATACTAACAAAGAATATCCAAGCATATTATATTTTTATATTTACTTGTATCCTTTGGATTCTCTACAGTGTCTATCATGAGTCTCAGTAGATAATAGGATTAAATTTAAAGAAAATGTTGAATTAGATAAACTTTATTTTTCTACACCGTGTTCTCATACGATTGCAATGAGAAATGTGAGCAAATAAAACACAAAATTGATTGCATGTTGCAGTTCACATTATAAATCATAAGGGACATCAAAGTTTTATCCATTATTTAACTTAGGAATAAAACAAGAATGAAAACAAAGTACAATTGATTTATGTTTAAAATTATTTTTATTTTTATGTCTATTTATAATATTAGCATATAAATATTACCATATGGAATTGAATAATTCATACTGTCCTGAATAGGATTTTTGAGCATTCAAAGTATCTGTCAGAGTCCTTGTACTTGCTGTTCCCTCATTATGGGACACTCATTTCTTACTCAGATTTGCATGAGTTGTTCTCAAATTGTCTTTTAATTTCTTTTATCACTCTATTTTCTAAAATATTTATTATATTCCAAAATATATGTGGTATTTACAAGGCTATTGTGCAAAAATTTTAAATGCATCTCATTAACTAGTCACACAACACAAAAACTTGAACATAGCCAATAACATATCTACATAAGTATTTCTTCGATATCCCATCACCCTTTCTAACTCAAGGTAACCCCTGTTCTAAATGTTGTGATTAACAGCCCCACCTCCCTTTAATGGAATTGTATTATACTACTATTTTTCTTTGTGTTGAAGTTTTATAAAAAATGATATTTTAGTAAGAAAAATAATGCCTCTCCCCCAAAGAAGTTATGTACTAACCCCTGGAATCTATGAATAGGTTATATTTCATGGTGAAAGGAAACGAAGGTGGCAGATGACATTAAAGTTGATAATAAGCTGACCTTAAAAAAGGGAGATTTTATTGGATTATCTAGGGAAATTCAGTGTCATCACAAGAGTCCTTCAATGTATGAGGAGTGAGTCAATGAGCGTCAGAGAAGATGTGACCACAAAAGCAGAAGTCAGAGCTATATGATCACTGATGTTCAAAATGGAAGAGGGCAAAGAACCAAGAATGCAGGCAATCTCAGAAAATTGGAAAAGACAAGAAAATAAAATTTTCTCCTACAGACTTCAGAAAAGATTACAGCCCAGTAGACACCTTGACTTTAGCCCAGTTGGAGCCCGTTTTAGACTTCTGACCTCCAGAAATGTATGGCAATAAATTGTTCTTGTTTTAAGATTCTGTTTGAATTAATTTGTTATAATAGAAATAGAAAAGTAATACATATATAAAACTCTAAGTAGTCTTCTGGGACCTGGAGTTTTCCAAAAAATGTTATGTTTCAAACATTAATATATGTATCACTTTATCTGTGATTTATGTATTGCATTCCAAGTGTAATATTATAATCCACTTTTGTAAAATTGATTATACTACAACGTATTCACCCACCCATTCTTTGTTCATGAACATTTAGTTGTTTGTGTGTATTTCTGTTATTGCAAATTATAATGCCATAAATATTCTTGTGTATGAACTCTGGTGCACACGTGTGTTTCTATAATGTAGAGCAGGGGCCACCAACCCCTAGGTGCAGACCAGCACTGGTCCATGGCCTGTTAGGAATTAGTCTGCACAACAGGAGGTAAGCAGTGGGCAACTGAGTGAAGCTTCATATGTATTTACAGACATTCCCTATTGCTCACATTACCGCCTAAACTTCACCTGTGGTCAGATCATCAGCTGCATTAGATTCTCATAAGAACGTGAACCCTATTGTGAACTGTGCATGCGAGGGGTCTAAGTGGTGTGCTCCTGATGAGAATCTAATGCCTGATGATATGAAGTAGAGCTGAGGAAGTGATTAGCAGAGAAATTTCCTGCACATCGTCTACTCGCCCCCTACCACCCCCATCTATGGAAAAATTGCCTTCCACAAAACCAGTCTCTGACACCAAAAAGCACTGATGTAGAGCAGGTGAAAAATCAACTTTGTAAAATAAGCCCGCGGGTTTGAGACCCGCCTGGGCAACTTGGTGAGACCTCATCTCTACAATAAATCAAAAATCAGTCGGGCATGGTAGCGCATGCCTGTAATTCCGGCTATTTGGAAGGCTGAGGCGGAAGGATCGCCGGAGCCCAGTGGGTCGAGGCTGCGGTGGCCGGGAGCAGCCACTGCACTCCAGTCTGGGCGACGGAGTGAAACTCCAACAACAACAACAACAAAAATTATTTGCAAAATTTATGCCAATTTACATTTTAAACAGCTACATATAATCATTTTCTTAGATAGGCATCCTCTTTAACAGTTGGTGTTCTCCAAAACTGTAATTTTTACAAGCTATAGTGGAGGTAAAACATATTTTATTTAATTTCTTTCATGAATAATAAAATTGAGTACCTTTTAAAATATGTATTCTCCAAATGGACTTTTTTGGGGAAATATTTGCTTCTACCTTTTGACTGTTTTGCAATTTGATTGTTATTTATGTGTTCATATTAATTTATATAAGTACTTTATATTACACTTATATCAATTCCCAGTTTGTAGCCTCTTTATTCTCTTTTCTCATCATATCTTTGGAAAAACAGAACTAAGTTTTAATGTGACCAAATATACCAATCTTTTCATTTAACACTACACTTTTAAAAATATTTTCCTACCTTAAAGTCTTCATATTTTTTTTTTCATATTGTCTTTTGAGGTTTTAAATTTTGCCTATTTAGGTGATTTATCTACAAGGAAAATTTTTAAATTACTTTTAAAATCGTTTTTTTATTTTTTGGTGATAATTATAGATGTACATGTTTTCAGTACACATGGGATAAATTGATATACTCATATAATCAAATCAAGATACTTTGGATACCTAGCACCGTAAATATTTATTTTTTCTTTGTGCTAGCACATTTTCTGTGTGCTGGAAACATTATTCTATTCTAGCTATTTTGAAATGTACAAGATGAATTTAACTGTAGTCACTTTACTGATCTATTGAACGTCAGGTCTTATTTCATTTGTCTAACTGTAGTTTATATTCATTGTGTGAAGTGCTTGTTTATTTTTTCCCTAAGGATAGACAATTATCAAAATATTTAAACTCTCATTATTTCCCCCAATCATATGCAATATCACTTCCATCATACCCAAGTATCCATGCCCAAGCGTGTCAGGTTATGTAATGTGTAGTGTGACCCTCATGCCAATTTGTCTGCCACTGCATCAGTACCACATTGTCTTAGTCATTATAGCTAGGTAGAAAATGTTGACACCTGGTAAGGAAACGTCCCCCTCTTCTACCCCATTCACCTTTACATTTTCATATTAATATAAAGTCATATTTTCATTTAAAATGATTTTGATTGAGATTTAATTTAAGCTATATACCTCATCAAACTGAAAAGCTTTTGCAAAGTAAAAAAATCATCAAGAGAGAGGGAAGACAGTCCACAGACCGGGAAAAAAATATTTGCTAATTGTATATCTAACAAAGGCCTAATATCCAGGATCTATGAGGAACTTAAATGAGTCAAAAGGAAAAAAAAACAAACACCGTATTAAAAAGTAGGTAAGCCGGGCTCAGTGGCTCAATCTGTCATCCCAGCACTTTGGGAGACTGGGGCGAGTGGATTCCCTGAGCCCACGGGTTCGAGACCCACCCGGGCAACTAGTTTCTACAATAAACCAAAAAAAAAAAAAAAGTAGCTGGGTGTGGTAGCACACACCTGTAGTTCCTGCTATTTGGAAGGCTGAGGTGGAAGGATCGCCGGAGACCAGCAGGTCAAGGCTGCAGTGGCCGCAAGCATGCCACTGCACTCCAGTCTGGGCGACAGAATGAGACTCCAACTCAAAAAAAAAAAAGAAAAGAAAAGAAAAGAAAAGAAATGTAGGTAAAAGACATGAACAGACACTTCTCAAAATAAAACATACAAACAGTCATCAGATACTGGAAAAAATGCTCAGCCTCACTAGTCATCAGAGAAATGCAAATCAAAACCACACTGGGATATTCAACTAACTCCAATGAAAATGCCCACCATTAATAAATCAAAAACAACAGATGCTGCTGAGGATGCAGAGAAAAGGGAACACCTCCACACTGTTGGGGGCGGGGGGTGTAAACTATTACAACTTCTTTAGAAAACATAGTAGGATGAGTCCTAAAAGATCTAGAAATTGACCTTCCATATGACCCAGCAATCCCCCTTCTGGGAATATACCAGAGGAACTCAAATCATTCTACAAACAAAGATACCTGTGCATGCATGTTTATTGCAGCACTATTCACAATAGCAAAAACATGGAACCAACCGTGCTGCCCACCAAAATGGACTGGATAAAAGAAATGTGACTATAATAATAGAATATTACACAGTCATAAAGAAGGACAACATTATGGATTTCACAGCAAACTTGGATGATTTAGAGTCTATCATACTCAGTGATCTATCACAGAAACAAATAATGAAATACCACGTGTTCTTACTCATAAATGGGTCCTGGATATTTATCACAATACTGCAAGAAAAGGATCAGCAGTGGTGGGACACTGCCAAGGAAAGAGGGGATACATAACATCACTAAGTGTACCTGATCCAAAATCAGGGAAAGTGAGGACCAGTGGAAGACCCAAACTTTACCTGTACATTGACCATTTATGTACCTAATTCTGTCTTGTACCCCACATCTTTAAAATAAAATAAAGAGAAAAAACTATATATCTTTCATAGATGAAAATATCTGACATATTGACATTTTTAGTGTATGATTACATTTCCTCATTTATACTGTTTATAACTCTTAATAATTATTAATATTTTAAGGGTTTATCCCAATAAGTTCTATTGTCTATTGTAATACTGTAATTGATGTATATTTCTAACTTTTAATTTATTAAGAATGTTTCCTTTCATCCTGTTTTGTCTCATTTGTGCTTTTCTTTGTATATTCTTTAATTATGAATAAGTTTTGAATTTCACCTAATACCTAGTTCATCTATTGAAATTATTTTTATTGTATATACCTTTTATTCTATTTATGTTTTAGTATTAGTAGTATCTTAGTAAAATTTTTTAATGTTTTGCTATCTGTATTTTGAAGTGAATGTAATTTGACCATTATCTTTGTATATACTGCTTGCTGAGTGTGGTAATCATGAGTACTACTTACTGATACCTATATTTTTTTTCTCCTTTCTGCCCTAACTCTAATTAGGTCTAGCCAATGCATTGTGAATGGAAAACTTGTGTGTCACTTCTGAGTTACAATGTTTAGTTACAAGTCTGAGCTGTTCAGAATGATCTGCCTCCTTAAGTTGTTTGTGGATGCGTGTGTTGCAACCCAGATTGTGAGTTCCTAATTCACTGAATAACCCCTGAGTAGAGTTCTTTACAATTAGCAAATAGAAAAGAGAAAATAAACATTTTCCCCTATTAAACTATAAGATTTTGGAGCTGCTTCTACCACAGCATACTTGGCCTATCTTCAATAATACAAGAAGTGTTAACATTCATGAATGAGATGCCTCTATAGTTTTCATTTCTCAAACTGTTTTCGTCCAGTGTCTGACAAAGTTGCACTATTTTTATAGAATATTTTTTTTCAAATCTCTGGACAATTTTTATGATATTAAAATGATGTATTCCTTTTGAGTCTGCTAAAATTATGTATAAAGTTTTTTTTTTTAAAATTTGTGGGAAGATGTAGCAAATGTTTGTGTTAAAGTCTTTTTCTAAGTTTCCTAAGCACTTTCAAGAAATAATGCTTGTATCCCATATAAAAGAGAGACATAGAGAGGTGATTTCATAATAGAGATAAAATGAATAGAGAGCTGATACAGTATCTTGTTCTGTTCTCTGACATCACCTAAAAATATTTGCAAGACCTACGCAAAATTCTTGGCATCTGTGGAGCCTACTACTTAAGCACAAAATCTTCTAAAAGACTCCCATCTTTAAGCAAATAATAGAAAAACCAGATACACAGGATCAGAAATGGTCATGCTGGTTGGGATCTTGTGTATTCTAGTGGGAATTAGCATGTGCCTGAGCATCAGGATCAAGGAGATTTCCTGAAGTAAATGGTTTTGATGCACTATACAATTCTAGAATCAGCACAATGATTGCAATAGAAATTCTCCCCATTTTGGTGGGCTCAGTATCAGATACAAATATAAATTAATTTAAATAAATCAATAAATGTAATATTTGCATTTAATTTCTTATTTCTGCATTGCTAATCAATGTACTTAATATTAGATTTTTAATTCAATGGAATAAATATAGTCAAAGTCTTGGGAATTGCTCAGCAACTGTGTTCTTGAATAAATACATAAGTCAGATTCTTAGAAGAAAGGCAATCTATCAAGTTTCTCAAGTCTTGGGTGGCTCATAGGACATCTTGGTATCAGTATCGATAAGCAAAACTAAGACTTAACTATTCCGTGACTATTCAAAAACAGAAGACCTGAGTTCTCCAGAAGAAACTCTGGTCCTTGACACTGCTTACAAAGTAAACACTGACTCCTATGGTGTGTCATTTGGCTTTTCTGGGGCTATTGAAGAGGCCAAATGAGGGAGTCTGCACAGAGTTAACTCCTATTGAGGGAAATTTTGACCAAATGGAGGCAGGGGATAAGAAACATCTGGCAGATACATCCCCTCTTAGAATTTGCCTTGGATGAACAGTTGGAGTTGAGGAGTTTCATACAGCTTCTCTGAAAATATCTAGTGAAATTGAAGAGTCAGATGTGCTTGTTATGAAGCACATAACTAAAATGGAAACAGAAGTGGAGTGATTTATGTTAAGTCAATTCTTATTTTCATAACAGTCTAGTAAACTCCCTCTATTTTATATTTTCTTACATCCTTGTGATCTGCTTTCTCTGTGGCTTTCATCTTAGAAAAACACTTCTTGGAAGTATGCAGTGACTTTTTTTGTTTGTTTTGAAATAATCAGTATTGCTATGTTAATATTTTCTATAAGGAAGGGTTTGTGTTGGTTTAATAAAAATATCATAACAACAATTTAAAATAATCAGTTTGCTTAACTCCCTATCTCATCTTGTTTCTTATGCAGTCTTGTAGAATTTGGCAAAGAAAAAATGAGAAAATAGTTCTGCTTAGTAGTTTCTTTTTGTTGAAGTTGTAAAGTTAACTCTTGTGAAGTTAACTCTTTTTTTAAAACATATTTGTATATTAGAATGTTTGGTGACTTCATTCATGAACAGATAGCATCATTTTATTTCCAGAAAGGTTTTAAAAATTAATGTACACCTAAATCTAAATTGGAAATCCATGATATTTTGTTGTTTGTTTTCAAATACTTTGCAATATTTGAGATTCATTTTCTACTGTATTTAGTTTCTTACTAATCTAGATCTTTTGTAACAGGCTTACATATGACTTTACATATGGGCTTGACACATTCATAATTACCCTGACTAAATCAACCTTGTCAACCAATTACTCTAAAAACCAAAACATTTACTTATATCAATCCCCTGATCAAAAACTTTTGATGGTTCCATATAAGAGAAAACTTGGAACCAATCATGCTGCCCATCGAAATTGGACTGGATAAAAAAAATGTGGTACATATACACAATGGAATATTATGCAGTCATAAAGACGAACAAACACTTGGACTTTGCAGCAACTTGGATGGATTTAGAGTTTATCATACTCAGTGATCTATCAAAGAAACAAAGAACAGAGTACCACATGTTCTCATGCATAAGTGGACCTTGAACAATTATCATAATACTATAAGAAAGAGGTTGGCAGTAGTGAGAAGTTGCCAGGGGAAGGTACTGGGGGGGGCACACCTCATCAACTAGGGTACCTGCATAATGAACATTTGTATACTAACCCTGAATTGTATCCCACATCTTTAAAATAAAAATTTGTTCAAAAGGCTTCAGAATAAATTACTCTAAGCAAAAAAAAAAAAATTAAAAAGAAAGAAAATGTTCTATAAGTCAAAGTAGACTCTCAGTGTCCAAGATCACCTAATATCAGGCTCCAACAATTTTCTCAATTCATCAAACTGCTTTAGACAAATCCTTTTTGTCATACTGTTCTTTCAAAAACAGATATTTCAAATAAAAAAATTACACTTTTAAATATAGTGAACTGAAGTTCTCTTATTTTTTTGTAGTATACAGTTTTCTTTTAAATGTTACTAAATTCAAAAGTACTGCATTAGATTCTCTTTTTAATTCTACATATACCAATATGTTTTTTAAACAATTTTAACTTAAAGGGATCTTCACAATGTTATAAGTAACTATTAAATAAATTATTTAATTGCCATACAACAGAGCCAATAGAAAACAAGATTTTGGAAAAATGTTAGATGACCAGAAAAGACAGACAAAATATATTGATAGCTAAAAGGAGCAGGTTATCAATTAGCATCTACTGCAAAAATTATTTGCCTTAAAATATTCATAAAAGTATTTGTTTATAATTCATTTATATTTCTTATGTAATGAAAAAAGTGTTAATGGTAACCTCCCTAAGAGAGAATAATTTTTATAACAAGTCATATTATGAGAGAAACAGTGTAATGATTATTAAGTTTTTGGGAAGTTTCACAGGGTTACTTGTGTTCCGTGCTTGTTCCTAGCACCCTCCTTCATTAATTCACTCTACCTGGCAGGGGATGAACTGCAGAGCATATGGAGGTGTACCAGGTAGACAGCCCCATCCTGTTAACAGAAACTGCAATCAACATTTATCTTTTTATTCTTCAAATTAACATTAATTTTTTTGTATGTTTAGTAATGCTTACTTCTAGCAGTAATATAAAAGAATAATTTGGTAAGATTTAAACTATAAAATAAAAATATACAGTTAACATATTTAAATTAAATAGAAATGCACAAAAATGTCAGCTACTCTGTCCCTCACCTTCCACACTGGACTCAGTGAAAAAAGTTAAATGAAGAATAAACATCCAGAAATATTTCTAATCATATCAATTGTATTTAAATAATATATCAGGTCATTTCACATGACTATTTACTGGAAATACAAATAATTCTGTGAGAAAAAAATAATTTTGTGTTTATTATTCATATCTCAAGAATATAACCTAGTTAATTATGCTTGGCTACTATCAATGATATTAGTATATTTACTAGACAGATTGCTTATGAGTAAAAGTATTTGATAGCTTTATTATCTGCCCCAGATATTAGGATCAAATTCATACTCAACAACACACAGTGTAAGCTCAGAGTCTTTATTATAATTAGAAAATACATGGCCTGCTTGCCAAAAACTAAGAAGCCTCTGACTATGCAATGTAATTTAATGAGTATTTAATCCCAGGTCTTACTATGGAAAAGCATCAAATTCCTTCGTTAGTATAAATTTATTGTGAGCTGGAGTTTTAGTTTTCTTATCCATATGCTCCCTATTCTTGCACAGTACTTGTCATGTAACATTTATCCTATGCATATTTATTGATAAATTTCTCCTTAGGTGGTTTTAATGTACATATGCATTTCAACTAGATTTAGTTACTGCTGGCTAGATGGGTAAAACTTGAACACTAACATGCCCCCCCCCAGCTAAGGATATTGGGAAGGATAGTGGTCAATTGTTCATGAAAGTTAGAAAAGGGAGAGATATATACTAAGAAATTTTCCAGGACTTTGTGTATTGAGAGGTAAGGAGTGAGATTAAAACAAAACAGGAAGGACTGAGAAAAAAATAAGTAGCTTTGATGCTGCAGGATACAAGTTTCCTCTATTGAAGATGGAGAAAGAAAATTAAATTGTGTTATGGACTGAATTGTGTCTACCCAGAATTCATGTGCTGAATCTCGTTCCTCCAATGTGACTGTATTTGAAGATAGTAGTGAAGTCATAGGATAGGCCTCTGTTCTTATAGGGTTGGTGTTCTTAAAAGAAAAGACACTAGAAAGCATGTCTCTCTGTCTACCATGTGAGGACACAGCAAGAAACCAGCCATCTGCAAGCTAGCAAGTGGGCTCTCACCAGAATCCAGCCCTGCTGGCATCCTGCAGTCAGACTTCCAGCCTCCAGAACTGTCAGAAAATAAATTTCTGTTGTTTAAGTCACCCAGTTATATTTCTGTGGCAGCCTGAGCTAAGACAAAGTGTGAAACAAAGAAAAAGGAATTTAAAATTAAATGTACCAGATTACATACATATATTTACCTCAAAGTTCTTTCAATAAAATGGATGCATTTGCAAAAAAAAAAAAAAAAAAAAGAGGAGATATTAAAACTGAATACAGAAAAGCACCAGTGCTGCCTACTTCTCAAGGGTTATACTCCAAAGGAGCAAGGGAATAAAACACCAACACCAAGACATTGAGACAGCTGTGAGAAACTTCGAGGAGAAGTTTTGAACAAGTGTGTAGAGAGAACAGTGGGGCAGAAAACAGCCATGCCCTACTGTGAGAGAATAAAACTAGGAAAGAACTTGTTAGAATGTTTGCTCTTGTTTCCTCTACGCTGCATGGAACCAATATCAGCCTCCACACCAGCAGTGACACAATTTTCTGGTGCAGGTTTTCTTTAGAATAAAATCACAGTTACACAAAAGCCATGTGTAAATGAGGACCTAAGAAAAGCAGGCTCTGAAGGTCTAGCATGCTTGGAACAGGGGCTGCCTCACTTTTCCTCCACACTCCTCCAGTCCTGGAGGACAAGAGCACCACGTGTCTCCTTTCATTTCTGCATCCCTTTGCTCAGAGAAGGCCTCCAGAGCCGAGTAGCAGTTAAGACATGACTGATTTTAGTTTTCTGGTGCTGGTACTTTCTGTGCTTCACCCTATTCATACCACATTGTATTAGAGTTCAATCAGAGAGCATGTTATGGCACCAGGAAAATATTACAGGAGTGATGTCATGAACTATTGTGAGAAGAACTGGAGAAATTAAGGTCTTCAAGGAGGAACTGGAGAATCAATGAGTTACTGACTGGTCATGCTAAGTAGCAAAACACTGAAGCAGAACTACGAAGAGAGATACTTGTGAGAACTGTTATTTCTGAGGGTCTCAGCCAAGTGTCCAGTGATTAACCCAGAACTGTTGTTGTTCAGCAGGACTAGCATTTTGAAAGAAGATCTGAGTACATAGCTAAGATCTGAGAAGAGCAAGGGTAAGTTGAATTTTGTGGTTACCCCATGTCTGTCTCTAGTTGCATCTCACTAAAATGGCCTCCAGAGAGTAAAGGTTGTTCTGTAACTTGCAAAAATTTTTATTTTGACTAACTTCAACCTAGATCCACAGAGAGCAGGGTCTTCTGGATAATTTAGATTTGAATTAAACTAATAGAGGGTAAGCCACCATGCCACACTTTGAACTAGTTGGAAGTGACACCACTTAGAAACTGATCTAGTACTTTGTGAATTTTCTGACTCAGTAGTAGATAACCACTTAACATCAAGTGTGGGGATATATCTCATAAGTCAAACGAGCTAGGAATTTGAGGAGGACAAGCACTTCAAATGAGAGATAACAAATTGTATGATTTATTTCATTATAAGTTTGCTTATTTGATTGGAGGGGTCAAGGATTTCAAAATAAACCTAGTAGTCATAAAAAAGGGATTAGAAAGATATGCAATATAAAATAAAAGAAATATGCCATATAGAGAAAAGAAATATGCAATATATAGAAAAGAAAAGCATAAAATAAAATAGTAAACTGAAAAATGCAATAGTTATATCAAATAACATATTTGTTGGAATAAAGCATAGAAAAGTTGCTGCTGACAGATAATTTTGTGTATTAAAAAGAAAATTGAAATGAAGCATCGTTGAAGAGTATATTTGCTGCATCAGAGCTATATAATGTATTCTAGTATAATGAGAATAATCTAGAAAAATGTATCAGCAATTTCAGACTTCATATTTCTTTCTCTTATTGTACATACTTATGGATACAGCGTGATATTTCAGTATATGTACACAATGTGTAATGATCAAATCAGGGTAATTAACATATTCATTACCTCAAACATTTATTCTTTCTTTGTGTTGGAAACATTCAAAATCCTCTCTTTTAGTTTTTTGAAATTTACAGTATATTGTAATTAACTATATTCACCCTGCAGTTCTACTGAACACCAAACACCCATTCTTTTTATCTAGTTGTAATTTTATATCCATTAACAAACTTCTCCCCATCCTGCCCTCTTCCTATCCTTCCCAGCCTTTAATACCTACAATCCTACCCTCTACTTTCAAGAGCTCAACATTTTTTTTAAGTTCCCACATATGAATGAGAACATGAGGTATTGATCTTTCTGTGTCTTACTTATTTTGCTCAATATAATGCCTTCCAGGCTCATCATGTTATCCCAAATAACATAATTCCATTCTTTTTCTAGGCTGAATAGTATTACCTAGTGTTTATCATGATTTCTTTATTTATCTGTTGATGGGCATTTAGGTTGCTTCGATATCTTAGCTGCCTTGTATAGTGCTACAATAAATATTAAGGTTTGAGGATCCCTTTGATATAGTGATTTCTCTTTCTTTGGATAAATACCCAGTAGTGAAATTACTATATCATATGATAGTTCTATTTTTAGTTTCTGAGAAATATGTACAGTTTTCTATAATGGTTGGACTAATTTACATGCCTACCAGCAAGATGTAAGAGTTTCTTCTTTTCCTCATTCTCACCAGAATTTGTTTTTTTTCTTTTAATCTTTTTGATAATAGCCTTTCTAACTGGGGAGAAATAGTATCTCCTTATGGTTTTGATTTGTATTTCCCTGATGATTAGGGTGCTGAAATGTTTAAAAAATATTTGTTTGCCATTTATATGTCTTAATTTAATAAATGTCTATTCAGATTCTTTGCTAATATTTTAAAGGAATTGTTATTATTATTTTTGCTGTTGAATTGTTTGAATTTCTTGTATATTTTCAACATTAGTGCCTTCTTTGGACAAATAGTTTACAAATATTTTCTCACATTCTACATCTTGTCTCTTTGTTCTGTTAATTGCTTCTTTGCTGAAAAGAAGATTTTAGTTTAACATAGTTCCATTTGTCTGTTTTGTTTTTATAGCCCATAATTTGTTGTTGTTGTTGCTGTTGTTGGAGTCCACTCTGTCACCCAGGCTGAAGTGCAGTGGCATGCTCACAGCCACCGCAGCCTCGACCTCTGGGCTCAGGTGATCCTCCTGCCTTAACCTTCCAAGTAACTGGAACTACAGACACGTGCCACCACGACCGGCTAACTTTTTTATTTATTATGGAGATGAGGTCTCACCAAGTTCCCTGGACTTGTCTCAGACCCACAGGCTCAGGCAGTCCTCTCACCTTGGCCTCCCAAAGTGCTGGAAGTCTATAATTTTGAAGTCAGATTTTACTTTTCACTTATATCTCTCCATTACCCATGTTCTTATAAATTATCAGCAGATTTGATTTCTGATTTTTGAGTCTGATTTATCAAAGTACTGTATACTTTATAAGCCTTTTATTATTCTTTGATTTTAAAATACATATATAAGCTGAGTGTGGTGGCTTATGCCTATAATTTTAGCACACTGGGAGGCTGAGGCAAGAAGATTGTTTGAGCCCAAAAATTCAAGACCAGTCTAGGCACATAACGAGAACTTGTCTCCACAAAAATCTAAAAAAAAATTAGCCAGATGTGGTTGTGCACACCTAAAGTCCCAGCTATTCCAGAGGCTGAGGTGGAAGAATCTCCTGAGCCCAGGAGGTCGAGACTGTTGTAAGTTGTAATTGTGTCACTGCACTCCAGCCTGGGTGACAGAGTGAGACCTCAACTCAGAAAACAAATACACACATATATGCACACAAATGTAATATAAATTGTTCATAAATGTGTATAACACACATATTTACATATACATTTATTACTTTAATGAGCACTATGGAACTATCAAAAACAGTCACATAGCTTTATACATACAACTTTAAGGACTTGATATATTGAGAAAAGCAAGTCATAAACCCATATGTTTAATGTATGCTAATTTTTAAAATACATATGGACATATTTAGCCAGGGAAGTATTCCTATACATTTTCTGTACTCATAAAAAATTCCTGAAAGTGTAAGTATCTTACTCCAATGTGTAGCTGTATTTCATGAACTTGGGGAGAAGAAAATTCTCTTTTTTTAAACGTTAAATACTTATTTTTATTATTTGGATTTTTAAAATATATTTTTATAGTTGAGAATAATTTTATGTATAAACATTAAAGTAGAACAAACAAGCAAATATAAACTTCCAGATTTAGAATCAGAATATCTGGGTTTAAGTTTTAGCTATTTGTGTCATACAGAAACATCAGTGGTATGATTTTAGGAAAATTGCTGTTCGTATTTAAATATTCATAGTAATTCCTCTCTTAAATTTTTTGTTGAGGGTTAACATAATATGAAAAAGCCTTGCCCATTGCTGTGCATATAACAGAGCAATAATCTAGAAGATTTCATTTCTTTAACAGAAAGTGAGAGGAGAAAGAGAAGGAGGAATAATTCCTTTCTCTTGTATATTTTTGTTAAAGCCCTTGTGGGAGTCAGTATCATTCCATGAAGCAGATTTGAAGTAAAAGCAAATCAGTACAGTGCTACAGCTTTAACTTAACTTGCTACCCACTATCAAACGTGACTTATGAAATATCGTTTCATAAAGATCAGCAAGGGAAAACATAGGACAGAGCAGTGAGTTTTATATGTCTCAAAAGTGAAGAATGCAGGAGCATTTCAAGTCAACTTGATTTTATCCAGGATTTGTCTTACTTGTGGGCAGATCTGAGTTGGCCAGGAGCATTGCATGACTACAGAAACTCTTCTCTGTTCTTCCCTCTCTGTTAGCAGCTACTTGTTGGTATTTCCATAATCAATTTTTTCCTTGAAAATGGTCCCTGTCAGTGGGAATTAGAAAAGTAAATTTAACAGTGAATATCAGCAAGTAAAACTCATCAATCAGTAGCTCTTAAAGAGATATCACAATCATAGCAGGAAAAATTGAGAAGTCAAACTCCTGAGGGCATTAGAAATTTCATACAAAAATATAGATGATGATTTCGCAAGCTCTCACTGTCAATTCAGAGATGTCTCCAGACTGAGATCGTATAATGTGATCACACTTACAAGACAAAGGTAGTCAGATCATGATAACTGATGAGCAAGAAAACCAATTTATTACCAGAGTTCTCTCCCCACACATTTCGAAGAATCCTGGGATGCTTATATTTGCCCATGAAATAGTTCGTCATTCTATGCCAAAAACCTGAAACTCAGATGTGATCACTTGCAGTCAATTTTGTCAATGCTGCCATCTGGAAAGCTCACTGGCTAGGCTGTGTCCACAGCAGCCTCGGTACATCAGTGACATAGAGGTCAGCTTTGGTGCTGAACCAACATGAAAACAGCTGCGGCCGGCAGCAACTCCAGCAGTCATCCTTTGGTAATTTCACAAACAGCAATGCAGTTTCTGCGGATGCACCCAGACCTGAGTGGCTTCCATCTCACCAAAATACTTGAACTGGAAATACTTGAAGCTCGAGCACTTCACTACTGTCTGAAGTTTGTGAAAACCCAGAACACAAGCTTCAAGACCATAAAGAGGCCAAGTTGCAGCAAATGCCCTTTTAGAATTTACACGTGACCATTTTCCCAAGGCAGAGCACTCAAGAACAGGGATGAGGGGAATAATGGAGAAAACGTGGACTGCATGTTGTGCCCACATCCATGTTACTCTCAGACCTGTTAAGTTACAATGATTTCCTTACATCCAGAATGCCAGAAAGAATTTATCTCACTTCTTGCCAGTGGGCCTGAAACTCAGGTAAATGTTTTCAAGGTGCAGCTGGATGTTACCATCCTAGAGTCACTGCTTTTCTAGGCAACTGGTTAGAAATATTGCCATGAGGTGAGTGGATTGCCTGAGCCCGCGGGTTCGAGACCCGCCTGGGCAGCAAGACCTCATCTCTACAATAAATCAAAAAAATCAGCAGGGCGTGGTAGCGCATGCCTGTAATTCCGGCTACTTGGAAGGCTGAGGCGGAAGGATCGCCGGAGCCCAGCAGGTCGAGGCTGCGGTGGCTGGGAGTGGCCACTGTACTCCAGTCTGGGCAACAGTGAGACTCCAACTCAAAATTAAAAAAAAAAAGAAATGTTGCCATCAATGCAACTGCAGACATCATTGCCAACAAATAAAATAAAATAATTTGGTAGCTCCACTGGTAATCGTGCAGATTCTGTGTTGCATGAAACACTGAGACAGTTTACTCTCATTGCCAAACCTACTCTAAAATTCCCATTTTTCAGAATGCAGATTAGGAGGGAGGAAAACATCTCTCTTCCAGTTCAAGTCACTTTTTTTGCCCAAGATACGTATTTATCAGGTTGATTCACAGTAGGCGTATGCATTCATATCAAAGAAAAATTCCACTCCATACATTAGTGTTTTTTTTTTTTTTTCCTACAAGAGCTCAATAGATAATTGAAATAATGTCAGGAAATTTACTTAAGTGTTTAAAAGCCAGACACTCCAGCTTGTATCTCAGGTCATCATTTATTAGCTGTGTAACCTTTGGCAAGACATTTACCTTCTCTGTACCTTGGTATTTTACTCTGGGAGCAAAAGGAATGTCAACAATATATCAAAGGGCTATTGTAAAGACGAAATAAATTAATTCATCTAAGGTGCGAAGAATAGTGCCTGGCCTACAGTAAATCTAAAATGGTTTGTTCATTTTCCCAAATCTTTTATATTTAATTGTATTTGTAGACACCTTTTAATAGTAACCACCATGAGTGTATCATATCACAAAAATTAAGAAAAACTGAAGAAGAGAGTAGATAGGTTTGCAGGAAAATAAAGAGAAAAAAAGAGTAGATAAGGGTTTGAAACTTTATATCTAAGACAACCTTTGCTTACATTTAGTGTCTTTCGGTCAATAAAGGCATTTTTCTCCCAAACACTACTTACAATTCTCCATCCTTTCAATAATCATGGCAAATTACAGTATTTCAAAACTAAAATTGTTGCGCTGTAAAAGTATTTATATCGTATGTGTATTTTAGTTTGTTTGTTGGATGATGGCTATTGTAGTCTTTTTGAGAAAACTGACAGAGACTCAAATCTATGTGATAACTGAAGCCTTGCCCACTAAAGTCCTCCAAAAATAACACGCTGGCAGGGAACTTCAGAAACTTTTACCTTTTCTTTTGTATCATGCAGCTGTTCCCAATTATTCTTTTGTGCTGTCATTTATAAACAGTGAATAGCTATGAAGGAAGAGCTTTTTAGAAAAGGAAAGCAGTGACATCCAACCCTTAGTAGCCACAATCTATTTTCTGACTCCCTTACTTGAGACAGTCATGAAAATGCCAGAATTTAAATTGTGAGACTTTGTGATGGTATTTCGATAGGCTTTGGGAAAAGTTTATGGGTACTTCAATTCAACTCTTTTATTGAATAATAAAAGTTCTTTATAGTCATTGTACAAAAGGTAAAATGCAAAAGAGTGTATTGAAGAATGAAAAATCACCTCCAATTCAATAACCAGATGCAACCATTTAAAAAATATTGTATGTGTGTGACAGAGACACAACCAGTTTTTAACTTCACATTAAATGCAACACACTTAGATAATTGATTGACAAAATTCTTATAAGTTATGTGAACAGAAAAAAATGCAGTTCGAGTCATTCTAAAAATCATGTTGGTATCTTTTATTTAGTATTCATACCATTACACTATAAGAACTTTTCCACGCCTTTGAATGTGCTTTGAACATATAATTTTTAATGACTGAAGAAATGTTATTTTGTCACGAGGTTATCTTCTACATAACCTGAATGATATCATATTATTTAATTTATTAAAACATTTCTCTATTGCTGGATATTAGGTTGTTTCTATTATTTTTAATCTTAATATTCCAAAACACTATCTAGCACATAAACATAGCTTGAGTTTTGATTACTTTAATTGGTAAAAATACCAATTAAAAGGCCAAATTTACCTTCAAAAAGTTTGAGTCAACTTTTATTTCTACCAGAAATATAGTATTAATTACTGATTTTAGGCTTAGCTAATTAAAAAGTGGGAAGTGTTATCCTATTGATGTTTTAATTTGCATTTTTAAAATTATTGAGGAAACCAAACATTTTTTCTGCTTTGGTCCTTTCCCTTTAAAAAATTGAATGTCATTATACTTTATGTTTGAAAAATTTCATTATATAGTTAATAAAATATAAATTCAAAATGTTTCTGTTAATCATTTCCCTATTGGTTTTATTATCACGACTTTTAACTTATCAACATTAAAAGACCAAGTAAAACATGATTCGAATTATTTATTTGTGTAATGTATATTCACCTATACCTTTACAGTATTTTAAATTATTTTGTTTATATGAAAGTTTTTATTTCACTTCTCTTAAGTCTCTGGAATTTATTTGGGTATATATTTTTTAAAAAAATCCCTGTGGAGAACTGATGTATATTTTGCTTCATTCGTAAATTAATTTGGAAAAAATTGGCAATGTTTACACTATTTGATTGTTTCTTCACCTAAACTTATTAAATGCATTTTTCATTTTTCAAACATTCTGTATATCTATTGGGTGTTATTGTGTGCCAGATGCTACTAAGTTTTGGGAATACAGAAGTGACAAAACAGATTAAAACCCTTGCCCTCGTGTGGTTTATATTCTAAAGGAAACAGAAAGACAATGAAAAAAACAAACAAAAGCAAAACTTATACCACATCAGATATATATGAAACCTATAGAAGAAAACAAAGCAGGGTAGGAGAACAGAGACGAAATGCATACATTAGGTGATGAGGAAGGATCTCACTGTGAAAGCAATATCATAGCAAGGACCTGAAGCTAAGAAAGGCACTAGCCAGTCTAACAGTTGAAAGAGGTGTATTCTAGGCAAGGGAACAACCAGATTTCACTATTTATTTTTAATTGTAACATCTCTTCAAGTTTTGTCTTCCTTAGATTAATTTAATCACTTCTCGCAGAGTTATTTTGATGTACATAATATTTTTATTGCCAAGAAAAAAAATCACATAAAAATAACATACTAATTATAATTAGTATTATTATTATTACTGTACCATCAAGTTATTGCCACTTGTAGAACAGAAATTTATTTTTTTCTACTTTCTACTCAATTTTATTCAGTAGCAGAACACTATTTAAAATAGCTCGCTATGACATGTAAGTAAAAACAGTGATCCTACCCAGCCATCTCTGCTCGGAGCTCATGCACCCCACAAATAAAAGCTGACTGTTACCCCTTTATTCGGGAAATTACCTACATAATGTCTAAGCAGCATATTTCTGTTGTTTATTAAATGTTCAGTTTTAAATGCTTAACCACCCTTTCTTATCATCATCCTTACACATATGTCTAACCGTGTCTCCAATACAGCAATATTATGGTTCTTATTAAGTCAATATTCTGTGATTACATTAGTATAAGTAGGTAACTCTTAAGGTCTGTACAACGTAATTAGGATGTTTGCATTTTTTTATTGACTGACTTTTTGTTTGGTTTAACCTGTTATTTTATTTTATTTTATTTTATTTTGAGTTGGAGTCTCACTCTGTCGCCCAGACTGGAGTGCACTGGCCGCTCCTGGCCACCACAGCCTCGACCTGCTGGGCTCCGGCGATCCTTCCGCCTCAGCCTTCCAAGTAGCTGGAATTACAGGCATGCGCTACCAAGCCCGGCTGATTTTTTGATTTATTGTAGAGATGAGGTCTCGCTGCCCAGGCCGGTCTCGAACCTGCGGGCTCAGGCAATCCACTCACCTCAGCCTCCCAAAGGCGCGGGATTACAGGCTGAGCCACCGAGCCCGGCTGGTTTAACCTGTTATTAATGATCACATTTATTTGTTTGTTAATTTTTTTCCTATGCAGACTTTGAGGGTTCCACTTATGATTTTTTCACTTTAATGTGTTATGAAAGCAATATGCATTCAGTACAATCTTCAACTTACAATGGAGTTACATCCAGATAAACCCATTCTAAGCATCAAAAAATTACTTTATTGTAAGTCAAGGAGTATCTGGACTAACTACGATTCTGTCTCTCCAAGACTCCAACAAATTCTTCTCAAAACAATGGACACATTGGGAAATCAATGAGTTGTAGTTTTCTGTACTTGGACTTGCTTCATTCTGTTTTCTTTGGTGACATCTCTCTGAAGCCCTGTATCCTCCTGCGCCAATCTAGACTGGTGAGTTTGAAGCCATCTCAACACTCTTTTCCTAGGATACCCCTTCACTTCAACCTAGGGATTCCCTTTGTCTCTTTCCTGGGTTAAGTCCCCTCTACCCTTGATTTTTTAGTTCCCTCTTTCTTGGTTAATTCTGTCTAGCAGGAGCTCATCTTCCAATAGTTCAGAGGTCAACACAGTATGAGCCTGTAAGCCAAACCTGGTTCCCCATCTATTTTGTACAACTCACAAGCTAAGAATGATTTTTACATTATTAAATGGTGGGTAAAATAATATTTTGTGACATATGAACACTATATGAAATTCAAATTTCAGTGTTCATGAATAAAATTTAATTGGAACACAGTTATATCCATTTATTTTTATATAATTTGTAGCAACTTTCACACTACAAAGGCAGAATTGAATGGTTACAACAGAGACTTCACAGTCTGCAAAATTTAAAATATTGAAGATTAAAAAGGGTTAGTATTACTATCCCTTTATAGAAAAAGTTTGTTGACCATTGCAACAGCCTACTAAGGGTGGGCATGAAATGTAATCATTTTGAAAAGTTTGCATCTGAAAAATGCTTTTATTCTACCCTCACACCTAATTTACAGTTTAGCTAATTATACATTTCCGGGTTATAAATCACATTTCCTCAAATTTCGTCAGTATTACCTATTGTCTCCACTGTTCAAGGTTTTATCAAGAAGTTTAATAACATTTTTGCTATCTGTCTTGGTTATTTTTCCCTTCAGAAATTGAGCCTTCTGGTCTGATCTTTTTTTCTTTTATCTATTTTTATTTCCTCTTTTTATTCCTTTATATTTTTGTTGTCTCTGGGATATTGTTTTGTCCTTAATTGTCAATTTGCCATTCCTTATTTTGTATGTAAATATGGTATATGGCCTCCAGATATAATACATTTAATCCACCAGATATGTGTGTGTATTTAAAAAAAATTGATATTAGAAATATCCACATTATTTTTCCATATGCATTTCAAGCTCAGCATGTCTAAAACTGAGTTTGTTATCATTCTCTATAAGTTTCTTCATCTTGTCACTTAAGTTTTTTTATTTTTTTTAAAGATGTGGGATACAATTCAGGTTGGGTATACAAATGTTCATTATGCAGGTACCCTTGTTGTGTGCCCCTCCCTCCCCTTGCAGTTTCCCACAACCACCAATCCCTTTCTTACAGTATTATGATCATTGTTCAAGGTCTGCTTATGAGTGAGAATACATGGTACTCTGTTCTTTGTTTCTGTGATAGGTCACTGAGTATGATGACAATATAGAAATTCATATGTAAGCATAAACGACCTCAAATAGTCAAAACAATCCTTAGCAAAAGAAACAAAGCAGGAGTTATTACACTTCTACACTTCAAACTTTATTATAAGTCTATAAAAATCAAAACAACCTGGTATTGGTACGAGAACAGGCATACAGACCAATGGAACAGGACAGAGATTCCAGAAGCAAGGCCTCAATTTCTCAACCAACTCATCTTTAACAAAGCTTCCGACAACAACCACTGGGGAGAGGAGAACCTATTTGGTAAATGGTGCTGGGAAAACTGGCTGATAGACAAAAATTAACTCTAAATGGATCAAAGACCCAAAGGTAAAACCTCAAACTATAAGAATCTTAGAAAATGCAGGAGACACCCCTAGGAAATTGGAACTGGCAACCAATTCTTGATCAAAACCCCAAGTGCCCATACCATAAGAGATAAGATAGACAAGTGGGACCTCATCAAACTGACAACTTTCTTTAAAGCAAAAGTGGTCTCTGTTTTCTTTTCTTTTTTTTTTTTTTTTGAGTTGGGGTCTCACTCAGTCGCCCATACTCGAGTGCAGTGGCCGCTCCTGGCCACCGCAGCCTCGACCTGTTGGACTCCGGCGATACTTCCACCTCAGCCTTCCAGGGATCTGGAACTACAGGAGCGTGCTACCACACCCAGCTAATTTGTTTTGATTTATTGTTGAGATGAGGTCTCGCCAAGTTGCCCAGGCTGGTCTCGAACTCGCACGCTCAGGCAATCCACTCACCTCAGCCTCCCAAGGTGCAGGATTACAGGCTGAGCCACTGAGTCCGGCGTGGTCTCTGTTTTCAACACAGATTTTAAAAAACCTACTATTAGCTTGACTCGGTAACTCAGCCTGTAATCCCAGCACTTTGGGAGGCCAAGGTGAGTGAATTGCCTGAGCCCATTGGTTCAAGACCAGCCTGGGCAACTTGGGAGGGCAACTTGGGAGACATTATCTCTACAATAAATCAAAAATTAGCAGGTGTGGTAGCACATACCTATAGTTCTGGCTACTTGGAAAGCTGAGGGGAAGGATTGCTGGAGCCTAGTAGGTCATGCTGGGGTGGCCATGAGTGTGCCACAGCACTCCAGCTTGGGTGACAGAGTGAGACTCCAACTCAGAAAAATAAATAAATAAATAAGCCTTACTGTTTTATTTAGTGATTCTCACATTTTACTTAGTGTTTTTAAAGTAGGTCTAACCATCATCTGTTACTATGTAGCAAATTACCCCAAATACAGTGGCTAAAAGGTATGGAAGTATTTATTTGTTGACTATCCCACTGTTTCAGTAGATCTGGAAACCAGGGTTGCTTAGCCAGGTGCCTCAGCTCAGGGATTCTCAGGAGGCTGAGATCAAGATTTCCCCTGGGACTGCAGTCATGGGAAGCCTCTGTGGCTGTCAGTGGGACTCCGGAACTTCCTGGCTTTCGGCTGAGGTTAACCCTAGGTCGGCCTGCTTTCCCCAGAGTGAGGGAAGAAAGAGTGAGAGAGCAAGAGAGAGAAAAGCGACAATTTTGTAACCTAATCTTGTTACTGAGCACCTCATTTCAAAATGCATTTTTAAAGTTTTCTTTTTTCTTCTCTCTCTCTCACGCAGACTCCTAGGATGTAGCTTCAATATGCTTGAGAGGTTTCGGTCCTCTTTTTCCCACCAGACACTTTCTGGGTTGTTTCCTTACCTAACTCAGCTTGCTAAAGGTCTGGGTCTGGCCTGATGCAAACCTGGCAGCAGAGGGCAATGGGCAGCGCCCAGAGAGGGCCCCAGGCTGCGTGTAATGCCCATCTCCAGAGGGTGCCCATAGTCGGGACCGGCCAGTGGACTAGCACCCACCGTCATGCCCGCATGCACTCGTACCCGGTTGCCCCTGCTAAACCCTTGCATGCAGCCCTGACGTCGAGATGGCCTGAGAAAAAGAGCCTGGCCATTTCCCTTGCTGTCGGCTTTTAGAATGAAGTCCCTTTCCTTTTACTATGGCTCCTCCCTCCAGCTTGGCTTTGGGTAACAAACAGGTGGTTATGTCCTAGCTCTTCGGCTACATTCTGTACATTAGACGTGAGTTACTAATCTGAGAATCCAGCCCACACCAAGGGGAGAAATTAAAAAGGGCTTGATTACCAGGCGATGACAATAATGGAAGATCACCTTAGACTATGCCTATAAGAGAAATTTTGAGTTACACAGTTCATTGTAGTTGCAATCTTTATCAACTTATGATACGATTGTGCTTCATAGAAGTAAATGTGGAAGTGTTCCATCTTTTTCTACACTGAGAACATTTTTGCTTACAAATTACTTTTTAAATAAAGTATTTGAAATTGTCCTCTTCTGAAATATTTTAGCGAATTATTCTGGTTTTTTCTCCAATTATTCAATAATTTTTTTGCCCAGTCAAATTATGTATTTCTTTTAGAATCAGGATCTACCCTCTAGAATACTACCTGCCTTACTGAGATTTTAAATTTTATTTGCATATATTTATGTTATGGTAATCTAACTCTCCAATAAACAAGCCCTCACTTCTAAGGTGGGTAATTTAGTATATGTCCCTGTACTGTTCAAGACTCATCATATTAATTTATTTTTGAATTACACAATATTTTAGTAGTTATATTGCTATTTTATTGTTTTATAATATGTTATTTATTTATTTATTTATTTATTTATTTATTTATTTATTTATTTATTTATGGAGTCTAAGTCTCCTATATCGTCCAAGCTGGAGTGCTGTGGCACGCTCACAGCCACCACAGCCTCAACCTGCTGGGCTCAGACGATCCTTCTGCCTTAGCCTTCCAAGTAGCCGGTACTACAGAAGTGGGCTACCATGCCCGGCTAATTTTTCTATGTATTGTAGAGATGAGGTCTGCCCAGGCTACCCTTGAACACTAGGCTCAAGCAATCCTCTCATCTCTGCCTCCCAAAGTGCTGAGATTACAGGACTGAGCTACCACACCTGGAAAAAAAAAATTAAAACAGCTCATTGGTATCATTGTTTCATGAGAGTCCCTTTTAAGTCAGTTTCCTGATTATTGAATTCTTAATAATACTTTATATTACAAGTGACTGAAATACATTATCAAGTATCTCTTTGAGGAAGACAATCATGTGATATAGTTCTTATACCTTGTATGTTTGAGACTATTAATATATAGCCCTTTTTATTTGATTTGATTTGATTTTTGAGTTGGAGTCTCACTCCATTACCCAGGGTAGAATAGAATGACACGCTCACGGCCATCTCAGTGTTAATCTGCTGGGCTCAGGTGATCCTTCTGCCTCAGTCTCCCAGGTAGCTGGAACTACAAGAGCTCACTACCATGCCCAGCTAATTTTTTGATTTGTTGTAGAGATGAGGTCTCACCAAGTGGCCCAGGCTGGTCTCAAGTCCCTGGGCTCAGACAATTCTCTTGCCTTGGCCTCCCAAAGTGTTAGGATTATGGGCTTGAGCCACTGCACCCGGCCTATAGCCTGTAAATATTAACAAAAATTTACATAAATATAAAATTCCAAAATCAAATATTTTGACCTCAAAAATTAGTCTTCAGTTTATCTTTTGTTTGTTTTCTGTGGCATGTAGTGTTCCAGGTAAGATCTTAAGCCAAAACAAAGTGTAGTCACATAAATATACTATGTGTTTACATACACACACACACACACACACACACACACACACACACACACACACATACACACATATATATCAGTTGAGTGTAGAACTCTTTCTTTATGCACATAATTAAGAACGTGATTAGCCTTGTATGAGACTATATTGATTCATTATTTCTTATTTACAGTAAAACTATTCTAGTAGAGTTACTTTTACCATTTTCCAAAATGTTCTTTAAGTCTTATGGGTATTGATTCTTATCATTTAAAATCTTCTGGAACTCTGAAATTAAATTTCTATTTTGTTTCCCATGACTATCAACTTCTCTCTCTTATGTTTAATCTTTTTTTTTGTCTTCTGCACTATAGAACTCATTTTCAAATTTGTATTTTCCAATGAAGATATTATGATCCAGTAGATAAACTTTAGTTTTTTCTGTAGTTATTGAACATTTTTACTTTTGATTTGTGTTTTTAAATTCTTTATAATCTATTTCACAATAAACTCACATTCTGTGTCTTTTTTATTTTCTGGTAACATCCTGTTATTCCTCTTTTAATTCCATAAGTCTTTTAAGATCCTTTCAGGGTTCTAAAGAGTTGTTTTAAATTTTACAAATATACAGCATTCTTTTTTCAAAGATATATTTTTCCTTTGAGTTGTCATGGCATTGTCTCTTCTTAATTTTGCAACATCTGTATATGCCACATATGGATTTTTATTGTTAATCATTCTTGAGCAAAAAGAGATGTAGCCAGGCATGACTGTTGTCAACTGAAAAGGCATGGAGTCTCTTTTTTTGGTACTTATTGCCCATAGAGCTTTAGGTGGAATCCTCTTATATATCTGTATCTGGTAATCTGATCAGCACATAATTCTCTTAGTATAACTTGCAGCATTTAGTAACAATTAATCTAGTTTAAGTCTTTTATGCTCTAATTCCAAACTGGTTCTGTAATAGTTTGAAAGATGATAAAAAAAACGCATTTCCTTGAAAACAAGTTTCTTCTGTCAAAGCTTCCATTTCCACCAAAGCTTTCTCTCTTGAGAAATGTATACATCCCTGTAATGTCTCAATGCCTGAGAAATTAATTATATTGTCTGTATCCTCCTATGCCTATAGCAGGAACTAGCCACAGAGAGAGAAGGGACACCGAGGCATCTTGCCAGGGGGCAGCGTTTATTCATGTTGTCACCACAGGAATCCAAAGACTGAGCCCCAAAGACAGCAAGGCATTACTTTCGCTTTTCGTTGTAACCCTTTTGTCTCCCTTATAAGGTTACAGTTTGGCATTATTCGTTTGATTGGATATTTTGTAGCTCCAGGCTGCAGTTAGCATTACATGTTACACACTGATTGGTTTTACATAAACATTTCATTTGCACGTCCTATTTGCTGACTGGGTTACAAGATTACTATCCTGATTGGAGTCTGCCAAAATTTGAACATGTAGCCCACCAAAGTGAAAAGTCCACGAGAAAAGAGTAGCACAAAGAGCCTGGAAGTAATTTAGGTAATACAAAGATATGAGAAGTAACTTATATAAAAACAAGAAGTAGGGTAACATAAAAATGATAAGTAAAGCAACTTATATAAGAACAAGAAGTAACATATTTTTCTTTTTCCTGACTTTTGCCTCTGCATTTCTACTTTTGCAGAGAGGCCCCTGCCTCGTGTCTTCAGGTAAATAGAATGTTATAAGGCTAATCTTTCCTTTTGTCTATGTCTCATGAGTGATTTCAAACATATGCAATCATATTAGCCAAAATATGCCTCATGTTCTGTCAGTGGGTTGTTGACCAATCTAAGTGTTCAATGTTGTTTCTATTCCTCCTATGTCTTCATAACTCTTTGGCATGAAAATAAAAGACTAAATCTGAAAGCCAAGACACTAAACTGAAGTTCTTGGTTTAAATCTAAATATCTCTAGCATATTTGATGTTTATATAAATAACTTACCATTTTTTATGCTGTGCATTTGGTACCAATATTGATATTCTCCAAAAATTATAAAATCTATTTTAGTGACACTCCACCTCTGTTCCACAGGTCCTCATCTAGATTAAAATTTTAAAAATGACATTGTTTCTTCTTAGAATAACAATTTCACCAACTTTTGTCCCACCAAGAATAGGAAAATAGATGCATCTAAAATGAAAATGTTGTTTGTATTTTTTTCACTGTGATGCATTACCATATAGATTTCTCAATCCCAAGTTTCAAATTTTAACAGTATGTTAGCACATCATATTACTTGTGAAGAAGAAAACATTGTTTTGAACAACAGGTGGCTGGGTCCCAAATCAGTAGAAATGTGCACCTTCAACTTGTGAAGACCAAAGGTAACCGAATAAAAAATATAAGTGATATCAGTTTAGGATTCTGTTTCTTTCCTTTTTTTTTTTTTTTTAAGTCAAAACAAAACACTGATGAAATACAATTTTATAAGAAAGGTCTTCTAAATTTAGCATTCAATTTCTTAGTACATTGTAATTATTATTATAACTATTATTTCAATTTTTCTATATTCTCATTGGTCAAAAACCATAATACTAGCAAAGTAAAATTTATGGCTTTAAAAATCATGCAAGTATTTTTTTAAAACACATTCACAATTTTAAATTCACAGTTTCCTATTAATATGCTTTAAAACAAAGTGTATTATAAAGAATTTATAAAACAACTGACATCAAGGTCAAAATTAATTACTTAGTAATGTAAACTTATTGACACAATGTGCAGTTCTCCTGTCTTAAAATATACCTATGCCTGCAAGGTTCCTGCAAGTAACTTTCTACAGTCTAGGAAACTGCCCTGATTTGCATTGACATTCAATAGCTTCCCCCAGGCAAAAACCTGCAGACAATCATCTGTTGAAGTCTGTCTATAGCACAGAAGAGCCTTAGAACAATAGCTCTCTAAAAGCAATTATTCCCTTGACTGTTACAGGAAGTACATTAGAAAACAAGGAATATTAACTTTCATTATATAGTTCTTTTCATTCCAAACACTTGCAAACTTATCATTTTTTAAAAATATAATTTAGAAGACAAATTAGCACATTGCTAAACTGTAGGTTGGAATGCATACTCATTGGTATATACACGACTTGCTCAGTTCTAGTAAATCAAACTTCACTTATTAAACACTCAGCATGCACTGAATACCTTGCTTAATGTGTCAATACAATACTAATTTTTATATGTAAGATTTAGAAGGAATGACTTTGGAGTTAGAACCGCAATAGAATTCTGTCTCTGGCTTTTGGCTCTATTTTCTTTGTCAAATTATATAACATCTTTAATAATTTGATTATTTACATATAAAGTGAAAATATATCACTTTATACTTAAATTTTACAACCTATTTTAAGGTCTTAGCCCAGTTGCCCAGTAATCACTTCAGAAAAAAAACTGAATTATTGCAGGTTGTTACTAATACTGTACTATTTTTTAAAAAATGTTAGTATTAACTGTGAAGACAGTTGTATAGCTTTTTTTTTCTTATCTGAGAAGTAATATATTTGAATAATTTAAAATATTTAAAATAAGCATAATATTTAAGAGGAAAAGCTCAGAAAAAATGTATCTTAAATGCATATTAAAACATTCTTAGTAAAGTTCAAAGTAGAATACAGATTTAACTGCGATTAACCAAGTTTTTATGAATATATTCTGTATGATCCCTCCGTACAAACAATGTTTTTAATGCTTTGGAAACTTTCATAATACATTATTGATGACTTAACTCTGATCTTTTTTTTCTCTTGTCCAGATTACTATAGGCCCTGGTGAATTACACTCTATAAACCATAAAGTCTCATCACATGTTTTTTTTTTTTTTTTTAATTAATCCTATGTAATGTGGATTACCAACTTGATTCTGGCATAACATCACATAACAGATAAAGAAGAAAATTAAAAGTCATCTCTTAGGGAAATTTGCATCTGTATAGAATTCCCTTCCCAGGGACCTCCAGAGGAACTAAACATATTCTCTCACATATTCTTTCTCAAATATTCTCTCTCAGGGTTGCCACATATGAGACTTTATCTATATATCAAGAAACTTGACTTCCTCAAACAGCCCCTTATCTCGACAAGACAATCCTTTACTGATTTCAAAAGTCCTTAGACAGAGCCTAACTCCTTCTATCAATTGACAATCAGGAAGTCATTGAATCCACCTATGGTTTGCAAATCCCTGCTTGGAGATGTCTTGCATTCCCAATACAAACCAATGTAAACCTCACAAGTATTGATTTATGGTTTTTGTAACTTCTGTCTACCCAATATGTATGTAATCAAGTTGCAATTTAACCACCTTGGGCACATGTTCTTAGAGTTCTTGGAGCTGAGTCTTGTGCCTTGTTCACTCACATTTGACTCAGAGAATATATTTGACTGAACTTGGAATCTCTCTGGTGTCTCTTTGCTTAAAAGCAAAATTAACTGAATGAGGAATTAGCTGAATTAACTGAATAACTACTCAAATTTAAGTTTCTAATTAGGCTTTCCTAGTTTTTACTGGCAAAAAGTATTTTAGAAAAATAAACTGTGGCCAGTCTCGGTGGCTCAGTCTGTAATCCCAGCACTTTGGGAGGCCAAGGCGAGTGGATTGACTGAGCCCGCGGGTTCAAGACCCACCCAGGCAACTTGGCGAGACCTTGTCTCTACAATAAATCAAAATTAGCCGGGCATGGTAGCGCATGCCTGTAGTTTCAGCTACTTGGAAGGCTGAGGCAGAAGGATCACCTGAGCCCAGCAGGTTGAGGCTACAGTAGCCGGGAGCATGCCACTGCACTCCAGTCTGGGTGACAGAGTGAGACTCCAACTCAAAAAAAATAAAAATAATAAACTGTAATTCTTGTTTCTGATATAAACCAGTAAAGGAGAAGCTGATTATATAGGAATTACAACCATTAAGAGTCACAGAATTGGCAGAAAGTTATCACCAAAAGCTAGTTTACATAGTAAATAAAAACTTTAAACAGCAAAAGTGTGACTTGTTAGTTAAACAAGGGACTCAAAGAGAATGTATATTCAAAATTAAATAAAATGCTAGATTAGGGCCAGTAAAACTCATAACAAAATAGACTTCATGATGTTTATATGTTAATTTACTTAAATTTTGTCAAAGTATTATTTACTTACAATTTAAAAATCTACATTGTGTTTTGTTTGTTTTAGAAAGCAGGATTTATTGAGAAGATAGAAAATCTCCCACAGTGGGAGGGGACCCAAGGGGGTTGCCCCATATAAGTTTTTAGTTATAATTTTATTAAATAACATTGATTAGAGGTGTACCAAATAATTGCTGTAACATAGGGAATTCTCTTATCAACAAGTCTTCAAGGAATAAGTATGATATTAATTGATATATTTGCTTTACATTCAGTTATATGTTTTACTTATATAATATTTTAAATATTTGAGAAAAGTATGTTCAATTTTTTTTGTCTAAATGATCCATTAATTTAGGCATAAAATAAATAAATTTATTCTATAATTAGTTTGCAATGTAATTTATCATCCAAACTATGGCATTTTTGAATGTGAAATGGAACACAATTAATAATTATGTCAGAACAATGAAGGTAAACTAGGACTCTTCCCTGCAAACTAGGACATACGGTCACCCTACCTAGAGACTCTGGAAGTTCTTGCCGTTTCCCTAACTTCCTCCTCCTGAAATACAAAAGAAAACAAAACATATTCCTTCCTTACCTTAAAATGCATGTAATGAAAATACAGTCATCCCTTCCACTATGGCGTTTAGACTTAATTGCAAATACTTATGGATAGTTCACTGATTCATTTAGGGACACTTAGAGCAGGGAGGTCATGGTGGGAGACTATCACTAGTAACAAAATAAAAGTGGGTAAGTGAGAGGGTGCGAGGGTTTCTGCAAAGTAAAACAAGGCTGATAAGTAATGACTTGATTCACCCAAAATGGAACTTCATTTACTTTAGTCTTGCACAGCGTCTGTTACATCTGAATACATAGTTCCTAAAGCTAAATTATCATTAACCTTGAGAGAGATTTCATGGTGCATGTTTTATTGTTCTCATTTTATTTCTAATTTCAAACTGAGATGTTCGGACAAATAACTTTTCTTTCTCCTTCAATAATTACCTGAAATCCAAACTTCTACATGAAGGTTTCCTTGATTAAGTCATTTAAAGAAATTAAGCCATCTTGAGCAACAGTCAGAGCAGTTAACCATTTTAGATGAGTCATCTGAATAATAAATGTAAAAAAAAAAACGTATTCAATAGCAGTTTTAGTCTGATTTTTTCTATAATTGCCATAATCCCTCAGCGCAATTACTAATGTCCACACACTTCTTTTACAGTTTTACTCCTCAAATCACTTGCTCTTACTCATCAGCTTTGCAAATTAGTAGTATGTTAAATGCACTAGGGTAGCTTATTTAAAAGGAATGCTAAAGTAAATTTTTGTAAATGGCTAAGAAATGTGCTTTAAGTGACATTTAGTAAGCTTAAGGTTTCTTATTGTAGGGTAAACTTGTATTTCTTTCTAAACTGCATTCTTTCCATGACATTGAAATTCATTAATACCAGTAAGAGCAGTATTAATAATGTTAATATAACTACCCATTCATTTATTCCCAAATATGGGGCAGGTGCTATGCTTGGCATTTTATGTACACTATTTCATATTCAACTCTGAAAATATGCTAAACACTATTTTATCCCTATTTTAAACCTTATACCTTATATACAAATGCAACATCTCTTGGATGACTATACTTTTATATATTTTCTCTTTCAGCTCTGAACTTATTTCAGCAATAACCTTTATGAAAGCAGAGAACATGCTTTGTCTATTCTACCTGTTTTGCACTATCACTACCTCATTCAAGGATAATCAAGATTTATACTTCAGAAAACTATGAAAATAAAATGAAATATAAAAAACCGAGCTAACTAAAAATAGTGTGTTTGTTTTAAGTTGGTAATAACTATTTTGTGACTTCAATTATATATATATACACATATATATATTCCTTGTTCATATTTCCTCACCTAAAAAAACATGAGATTATTTACTCAATTTTTCCTTCACTTATATATGAAAGCAATTCAATAAAAAATATGGCACAAATTTATAAATAAAGATGACAACTCCATCGTAGACATGAAAACTTTCTACTCGAGTCAATTCACATTCTAATTTCTTGCTAATAGACACCCAAATTTGTTCTGTAATGTTGTAACCAGTTTCAAGGATAAATCTTGACTGAATATAAGTGAGTCCTGGAAAATGTGTTTATTTTGCCTGACCTTTACTTTCCCAACCTCCCCTGTGTCTGGTGGAAGCTCTGGGACCCATCTCTGGCCAGTTATATGTTTTATCATGTGAGAAAAAATCTTGACACAGTAGTAGCTTCCCCAAAAACAAGAAGGCATGCTATCCAGAGACCAGAGGATAGAAAGACTCACAAATCAAATTAAAATGCTCCAATTACTGAGATGATCAAAATCGATATAAACACAATGAGAAGGAAGTGGGATAAATTAACACAGTTAACCAAGTTGTCTGAATCTTGGGTGCCTGCAGTGCTTATATATCCTGTCTCTTTCTGTGACTCATCAGTCTCCCCACCGATGGTATAGTAACAAAAACCAGAGCTGAGATTTTAGCAGCTGAGCGAAACAGAGGCTGTTCAGGGCCAAGAATACTTGATCCATTGGGCAGACACAGGACCACAGACCAAAATGGTATGGCAAGCCTTCTGAAGAACAGACATAGAATGTATTTGTGCTTCCATGGCAGGGAATACTTGTGGCCATAATGCAGTTTCTTGTGTGTGGCCAAATAAGATGTTGTGACTATTAAGCACTCAAATATTTGGACTTTTATATGTTGAATTAGAGGTATGATTAGTATATCATAAATATTTAGACATGGGTGTTTCATAAAGACCTCTTGGTCCTTTCGTTATTTTCTATCTTTGACACACACTTATTTTACTTATTAACTACTTATCATTTAAGTAACATATCCCATGTATTCTACCTAAGTTTAACAAACTTTTTGATTAGTGGTTACTTATCTATAATGAAAATGCCTCAAATAGTTTTGCTTATGTTTTACATACTTATTCATCTCAAAACCGAATGCACATATCAGATATTCTAAAAAAAAGTGTGAAGTCATATGGAGAATTTTTTTTAAACTAACAAACCAGACTTCCTTGTTTTCTGCCGGCACATTTCCTTCCAGCTTGGGAGTTGTGAGAGCCATCCTGCTTCTACAACGAATAAGAGCAAACATGCAGAACAAGTTGTTGCAAGCTGAAAAATAAAAAAATAAAAATGTTTGTCACTTTGGCAAGATTTTTGAGCCATTGAATGAAACCTGGAATTTAGATATTTTGTGATGTAAGCTGCAATGTACTCATGATCTAAGCCACTATTAGATTTTCTGTTGTTTTCACTCAATTACATCCAAGTGTGACCACAGATAAAACTCATAGAGTGTTTTGAGTTAAAGAGAGAGAGAGAAAGAGAGAGAGAGAGAGAGAGAGAGAGAGAGAGAGAGAGAGAGAAAGAGAGAGAGAGAGAGAGATAGAAAGAAATGTGTGAGAAAATGCAAAGGTATTCTTCAAGACCTATCTTAAAAATTCATTACCATACTAAAGTTTTCAGAAGCATTTAGGTTATTCTGCCTAAACCTAGTTTTAAGCACACTCAGAGGACAAGATAAAAAAAACAGCGATTTTTGTTTTATATAATGGGGTGTGTGTGTGTGTGTGTGTGTGTATGTGTGTGTGTGTGTGTGTACCTCTACCCTCATGACAATCTAAAACTATTCCTATTATTTTTGTCACATAACATGCAATTATGATATGCACATTCCATTATTTTTAGTCATATTATTTTTTCCTCAGACTATTTTTTTTCCAACAACAGAAAATGATGTAATCACTTTCTATTCGTTTCCTTGGAGATGAAATACACACACACACACACACACACACACACACACACACATATACACGCATATATATATATGTATATATATATATATACACACACACACACATTAACACTATCCAAATTGTTCATTTAATTGTACTATATGTCAATATCAATATCCATATCTATATCAAATAATATGTCAGTTTTATATATTATGAATACGTATAGCTAAATAGCATGTAGGTATATTTATACACACATTCTCGGATATAAAAATACATGTATGTACACATATCTTTATGGCAAGCTAACACTGTAAGGATATTTGTTTAATTTTATTTCATATGTGTGTGTGCATGATAATAAAATTTTAAAATACGATTAGGTTAGCTTACACTAGAGAAGCATATTTTCTTTCTTGTTATCTTAGACACAACATAGTAGTCAATTTAGTAGGTATTCAAGTGATTGTTCTATTTAGATCTTTTAGGAGATATTAAATATTAAATTCAATTGAAGCATAATTATTAAGAAAAGGTATAAGTAATTTATATAAAAATCCTATATAATTAAACCTGAAAAAGCAATGCCAAGTATCTGTAAAGAGTAATAATTGTTTAGTTTTTGTCACAAATACCTAACAAGTGCTATAGAAATAGTCATTGCCAGTTTCATAAATAAATAGCTATAAAAATGTAATTATTGGTGAAACTCAAAGAAGTCTTCCAAATTTTCAAATGTTTTGGAAAATTAGACCAAAAAAAAGCAGTATAAAATATAGCCACATTTAATTTAAAACAGCTTAGTGATATCATACATAGTTGAATGAGATTATAAAACTTTGTGCAACAAGTAAATGCACTGATACATTGAAGTGTAAATTAAATAAAGAACAATAAATTATAAGAGGAAAATGTGCTCCAAGGAATTCAGGATGCATTAGTCTATAGCTGAGTCATAGATGAAAGAATATGAAGTTTTGTGATTCAATCATGGTACCAATTAAACATAATTTTTTGTGTAGAGTTTCTTGTGTTTAGCTTCATAGCAACTCTTTATTTCTCTTTTCCTTTTTTATGTAACTAATGCTAATTTGCAAGCAAGGAAGGACACCTGGCCTCTGCTAGACCAGCAGCAATCTAACCCATACTAGGAGAGACAGTAAAGAGAAGCAAGTTAATGAGCTCTGGAGTTGTTTCTGGATTCATATCCTGCTTTTGACACTTTTTAGCTGTGTAATTTTGAGCAAATAAATTAACTTCTTTGAACCTCAGTTTTGTTATGTGGGAAGTTTAAATGAGCTATTAAACAACAGGTATAGAGTAGTATCTTTTAAAATAAAGGTTTAGTAAATATTAATAATGACAGAACCCTACAAAGTTCTTAACTTATTTAACTTTTCTCTCTGAAGCCAGGCTGTTGTTTGAAATGATAGGAAGATAATACCACAAGTCAGTTCAACTTCTGGAGATGGAGAAAACGTAGCATCTCATATTTCTCCTGCTAAGCAAAAGTAACAATCCTAGACATTATATATAAAACAAACAAAAGAAGTCTTGAAATGTTGATAGAAGAAGACAGCCTAAGCTAGAGTTTGGTATCTGAGAAATATAACTATGATGAGTTTCCAGGGTTTTTCTTTTACCTTGGATACTCCTGACTGGATACTGAACAAGTTGGCAACAAAAATACCAGTGGAAATGAGCAAACAAGCAAACAGCGCTCATTCTATTTATATTCTAGTCTCTCTAGGAAATAACCTGCTTTAAAGAACAGAATTCTTTCAGAAAATAACTACACTGCTGAAGCCAACACCACAGGGGGAAAAAAAAATGACATGACCTCATCTTCATCCACATTGGCACCCCACTCTCGTCTACATTAACAAAAGCCTAATGGAAAGCCTGTAATTTCACCCTTGGCAGGCTATGAGGAGGTGTCCTAATACATATTCCAGAATGATGTCTCGAAAGACTGAGGAAAGAGCCAGGAAATGTTCATCTCCACCAGATGGTAACACGTTCCGTGCCTACTGCATAAGGTAAATTGGAAACCTCACGGGAAAGTCAAACTTCCAGCAAGGAGGCATCTTTTCCCATACACCTGGTGTGGTGTCAGAGGAGGCCAACTATACCATCAGGACTTTCAGCATCACTCAGTGTAATCAATACATCCCTTCCATGGTGTCACTGTTGGTCACATAAAGAAAAGTGATGGGGCCCTCTTACCCCTCACAGACCAGGAATTGTGAGGAGAAGTGCAGAGCCAGAACTCACACCACACTCAGTAGTAATTAGGATACTTACCTCAAATATCAACTAAGATCAAGGGTGAATTTGGGATATTACCCTCACTTCACAGTAATGAGGCAGCATCATAGGAAAGTAGTTTAAGTGAAATATTTAAATAAGATCAAGCATATTATAACATACAACAAGGTGAATGTACTTATCCCAGTGAATTCTACTTAAAATGGTTAGAATGATAAATTTTGTTTTGTAGATATTTACCACAATGATAAAAATGGCAAAATGTTAATGGTTAATTCTCAATGGTGGGTACACAGAGTTTTATTACTTTATTATCTATGTATATGTTAATTAATTCATGGAAAAAGTGATATCACAGTGATGTGAGAATTATCCAACAAAGATTTTTAAAGTAAACATCATAAAATGTTTTAACAAGAAATTATGAACATGCTTAATATCAGTAAAAAGAAATAAGGAGCTTCCACAAAAAAAGATATACAGCAAAACCAAATGTAAATTTTAGAACTGAAACAGCAGAAAAATGGAAGAAGTGTCACCAGCAAACTTGAAAACAGAAATAGAAATTACTCAATCTGAACAATAGAAAGAAAAAAAAAATGGACAGTCTCAGAACTATTCCATAAGATTTGACATTCATATTATTACAATACCTGAAAAAGAGGAAAAGAGCAGACCTAAAACAAGTATTTAAAGATATAATGATTTGAAAATGCCTCAAATTTGACAAATAACACACACAGATTTAAGAACTTGAGAAACCTCAGTACAAGGTAAATGCAAAGAAATACACACTAAGAACTGATAGTTAAACTTCTTAAAACTATTTTTTTTTAGAAATTTGTGAGAAAGAAACAATTTACAAATAGAAGAAAAATCATTTGAATGATAGTACATTTCTTATCATAAATGATGAATGCAAGAAGGAAATGACCCAATGTTTTTTGAGTACTGAAAGGAAGAAACTGGAAATTTGTATAGAGCTGATATATCCTTCAAGAATGAAGGGAAATTAAGCTGCAGGAAAACAAAGAAACTTTATCAACAGCAGAATGTTAAATACATCTGTTGATATATTTAGTTATATTTATATCATTAGATGTAGAAAAGGCTTTCAACAAAATCCAGCATCTAATTTGAAAAAAACTCTTTTTTTTTTTTTTTTTTGAGTTGGAGTCTCACTCTGTCGCCCAGACTAGAGTGCAGTGGCCGCTCCTGGTCACCGCAGCCTCCACCTGTTGGGCTCCGGCGATCCTTCCGCCTCAGCCTTCCAAGTAGCTGGAACTACAGGTACACACAAATACGCCCAGCTAGCTTTTTTATTATTATTATTATTGTAGAGATGAAGTCTCACCAAGTTGCCTAGGTTGGTCTCGAACCCCTGAGGTTTGACAATCCTCTCACCTTGGCCTCCCAAAATGCTGGGATTACAGGCTCAAGTCACCATGCCCGGCAGAATTATCATTGTTAATACATCCATCCTGCCCAAGGCAGTCTATAGATTCAATGCAATACCCATTAAATTATCATCATTATTCTTCTCAAATCTGTAAACAAGAATACAGAAAATTATATGGAAACAAAAACAACCATAAATAGCCAAAATAATCCTCAGTAAAAGAAACAAAGCAGAAGTATCACACTTCAAGTCTTTAAACTGTATTATAAAGTTACAATAATAAAAACAGTCTGGTATTGATACAAGTATAGGCATATAGAACAATGGAACAGGATAGAGACTCCAGAAGCAAAACCTCAATTTTTCAACCAACTCATCTTTGACAAAGCCTCCACCAACAATCCCTGGAGAGAGGAGAAACTATTCAGTAAATGGTGCTGGGAAAACTGGCTGACCACATGCAGAAGAATGAAACAGGACCCCAACCTACAACCACAAACAAAAATCAACTCCAAATGGATGAAAGAGCTAAATGTAAAATCTCAGACTATAAGAATCTTAGAAAACACAGGAGACACTTTTATGGAAACTGAAATAGGCAACCAACTCCTGATCAAAACCTCAAATACCCATGCCATAAGAGATCAAAAAGACAAATGGGACCTCATCAAATTGAAAGCTTCTCCAAAGCAAAATAAACCATCAAGAGGGTGGGGAGACAACCCACAGAATGGGAAAAAATAATATTTGCCAACTGTGTATATCTGACAAAGGCTTAACATCCAGGATCTGCAAGGAACCCAGCTGTGATGAAAGGAAAAAACAAACAGCCCTATCAAAAAGTGGGCAAAAGACATGAATAGACTCTTCTCAAAAGAAGACACACGAGCAGCCAATAGACACATGAAAAGATGCTCAACCTTACTAATAATCAAAGAAATGCAAATCAAAACCACAGTGGGATACTACCTAACTCCAGTAAGAATGGCCCTCATTAATAAATCATAAACAACAGATACTAGTAAGGATGCAGAGAAAAGGAAACACTTTTACACTGTTGGTAGGAATGCAAACTCATTCAACCTCTGTGGAAAACAGTGTGGCAATTCCTAAAAAAACTAGAAATTGACCTTCATACAACCTAGCAATCTCCCTTCTGGAAATATACCCAGAGGAACTCAAATCATTCTACAAAGAAGATAACTGTGCATGCATGTTTATTGCAGCACTACTCACAATAACAAAAATATGGAAACAACTGGGCTGCCCATTAAAACTGGACTAGATTAAAAAACTATGATGCATATGCACAATGGAATATTACACGGCCCAAAAGAAGGAAAAAACTATGGACTTTGCAGCAACTTGTATGAATTGAGAGTTGATCATACTCAGTGATTAATCACAGAAACAAAGAACTGAGTACCATATGTTCTCACTCATAAGTGAATCCTGAACATCTAACATAATACTACAAGAAATGGCTTGGCAGTAGCAGAACACTGCTGGATAGTGGAAGGGGAGGTAAAAAAAATCCATAAGGGTGCCTGATCCTAATCCAGGTGAAGTGAGGGCTAATGGGAGGGCCAAACTTCACCTGTACCTAGGCCAGTTATGTACACAATCATGACTTTTACCCAATGTCTTAAAAAAAAACTTTAAAAAAAGAAAAAAATATTTTCAAAAAACACATCAAACTACCATATCATTGCTTTATGGGCAGTTATGCCCCTATTAAATAATAATTTACTCTTCAGTAAACTTGAACAAAAGTTTAGTGACTGGGAGTCCTGGAATTGAGCATGCTTTGCAAATAAAAGCAACGTATATACCCTTCCACCCCCTAAAAATGAATGGTATCTAATTAGATGGGTTATGAGAAAAAAAAAACCTTCAAATTTCAGGATAGTAAAAGTATGCAGAAAGTAATAATAGAATTAATTCTATGGTTTTCTTCAAATGTTAAGTAATCTAGATTGCTTGACACTTAAAGCACAAAAATACTTTAGCCAATATGATTTTAAATGTAAGTAGAAAACATATTTAAGACTTTCATATTATAAAAGGGGAGACTAAAAGCATGTAAGGAATGGAAGGTATGTTTTTTTTCTCTTCACAGTGGCAATTATGTTCTAGTATTTGAAGTGCTATTATTCCATCTTGGGCAGTTAACTATTTTTGTTGCTGTAACTGTTATTGTTCTTGACATTACTTTTTCTCAGTAATCTTTGACTTGCTACTGTGGTATGGTGAAAACATAAGCTTGACCATGGAGCACCAGTTAATCTTAATGCTAGTCCTAGAACTCCAGGTGATCTTAGATGCTATATCCTACACCTAACCACACAAACAGGAATATTCTGATGCATTCCATCATTAAGCAGAGGTTATATACATGGGAGATAGACCAAAGCTGGTCCTAAGTGTGTTGACTCATAGATTAGAGTGCTTGCTTTGGCCGATCTGATACTTCAAAACGACTTACTACCAATTAAGCAAGGATGAAAAGTGTGATCCCGATTTACAGATGGCTTTTTGTTTTATGCCAGTATGGCTGAAAATGAACATCTGTGCCATCTTGTTTCTTAAAACAAGATTTTCTGAATGAAAAATGGAGCCAGAAAAAAAACTCTCAGATGAAAAGATTATATATATATCTACTTAGCTTGATAAAGCAATACTCTATAGTCAAGAAATGCACCCAATCTGGAGAAGAGGCTAATGGTTTGAATAATTAGAAGCTTAAAAGTGAAGTTAGAGGAAGAATGGTTTCAAAGGGGTTTTGTGGAAATATTTATTGGTGGAGAAACTGTAATGGACACAAAACCTAAAAATAGGAGCACTAAGTGTATGTTTAGCTGAAGGATTTCACTGCAAAATCGTGAAGGAAGAATAGTGTGTGTGTGTGTGTGTGTGTGTGTGTGTGTGTGTGTGTGTGTGTGTGTATGTATTTTAGTTATCCTCCCAAAAACCTGTCTGGAGCACATTCAATGAGATCATAAAGAGGGGGTTGACTATAATATCAGCTGTAAAGACAATAATGGCTCATCTCATTACAGTCAACTTATTGAAGCTGGATATTTGCTGCTGAATATCCCAATTACCAACTTTAAGAGATTAGTCAGTTTTGTTATGGTAAGTTGTCTACTTTGAACACTTATATCATGGCTAGAGTTGCAAATTCTTCCTCTTAAAGGTGATTATTTATTAAACATTGAGTTTCCCTTCTTTGTCTACATATTCTCTGAAAACACCAATAACTCTATATCAATTAGATACTACATACAAAAGTGCTTCCATACAGAATTTATTGTGTTCAAGCAACTTTCATCTCTAATTTTTATAAATGAAACTTTTTTTTTTTTTGAGTTGGAGTTTCATTCTGTTGCCCAGACTGGAGTACAGTGGTATGCTTCCAGACACCGCAGTCTCAACCTGCTGGACTCCAGCGATACTTCCACCTCAGCCTTCCAAGTAGCCGGAACTACAGGTGCACACCACCAGGCCCGGTTAATTTTTGATTTATTGTAGAGATGAGGTCTCCACCAAGTTGCCTGGGCAGGTCTCGAACCTGGGGGCTCAGGCAATTCACTTGCCTCAGCCTCCCAAAGCGCTGGGATTACAGGCTGAGCCACTGAACCCAGCCAAACTGAACTTTTAAAACCTTTCTCCCTTTCAATACTCTGTGTCCTTCTTTGTCTGAACCGTGCCAGAAACCCAATGCACCAGAAAGAGCCTTAGAAACCAATCCTGCAGGATCAACCTCATTTGATATACAGCGAAGTTTTGGAAGCCAAGGTTTGAAAGCAGACAGACCCAGGATTGTCTCAGTGAACAACTCCCAAAACTTTTGTATTCAGTTCTCTTGAATACAAAACTCTGTTGCTCCAAAAGTTTTATATATATAACACAACTCCGTTGCTCCAAAAGTTATATATAGATATAGATATAGATATATATCTAAGTCAAAAGTATTGGCTAAGGGAATTTAGTTAATACTCTTTCTGTCCCTCAGGGGTTTTGTCATTTCCCTCAATTCAGTGAGGTTCCTAATTATCTTTTCAATAAATCCACTTTTGCTAAAGTTATTCTGTCAGTTTCTGTTGCATACAGTTTAAAAAATAACTTTATATGAATAGGAAGTGTGCATAAGCTATTTAAATAATTTTTAAAATATTTGTGAGACTATGTTAATATATACTTATCTAAGTTCAAGAAGTTGTAAAAAAAAAAAACTGTGGAATCAAATCCACTATCAAACTTTCTAAAGACATAGGCACACAGGTGTGCACACAGATGACAAGAAAGATGGAAAGATATCTTGCCATGGAATGCTAATTTTTTTTCTTGCCCAATAAGAACAATTTCATGTTGTGGTTTGTCATGTATCCTAGATGTTTTATCCTATGTATCCTTCCAATTTCCAGCACTCCCATAAATTCTTTAAGCTACCTATTGCATTTTTTAAGAATCTAACTGGAGGATATTGTATTGTTTGCAAATAAAAACAGTGACCAATATATTAATTGGTAAAAATAAATTATTGCAGGAAAAAAAAAGGTAAGAAACAAGAATTTAGAGGGTGTTTCTAATCCAGAATTTGAAGTTGAATGAGGAGCTAGTTTACATCATTTGAAGAAGCACTGACACTCTCTGGCACACATTAGTAAAACAGTATTTAAATTATTAACCATAGCTACTTGGAATGAAATGACTAAAGTAAAAATTTAAGTGACTGTTGCAATAGACTTTTTTTCCCCAAAAACTGTGATGTGAGCTAGCTACTTCTAAATTTGATGAAGAGAAAGAAAAAACTCACATGATTAAATTGTTGAATGAAAGCATGGTCAGAGAACTACTAGGTTTTTAAGGTTTTTTTCTTGCGGTAGCAGAGTTCAAGTAGATAGATATCAAATGTGAAACCTAAACATGACTGGTATTGAAATATACTATAAGATATATTCATATACTTCCATAGTCTGATATGAAAACTGGAACATTTTTTAGGAACAAGTAGAAAATTAAGAAATATACTGGAGATGTTCAGTCTCTGAATACCACAAATGTGCAGACATCACTGAGCATTCCTTCTCAGTAAAAACAGCCCTTTTCCAATATTGGATGATGTTTGTGCTGAAAATTGTGATAACTACACATGAGGATTGATATCTCAGAAAGAGATACACACTATTGCCTCCAGATCCATAGCCCTACCTGGCTACACATTTGAACTACCTGTAGAAGTTTACAATATTTTGTTGTCTTGACCAGTTAAACCAGATTCCCTGAGGGTGGAGCCCAGTCATCTGTCTCTTTTGAAAGTTCCCCAAGAGGAGGTTTACTTGATTGACCCCTCAAATATACATATACAAAATATATATCTTATTTATATTGCCACAATTGTGGGAATATGTATGGGTATATGTAGATCCAGATTAATTTATTAATATAAATATACTCACCAGAGGTTCTGGATTTCATGTATTAATAAAGGCATTTGGGAATAATTTTAATTAAAATGCCAGTTCTATGTAGACAGTGATAAAGATGACAAATACTGCCATTGAAACAGTCTCCTCAATTTCATTGTTTTTGGTGATATTTTGAATTTACAATGATCAAAAAAAGCAACTGACACATAGTTAGCATTGTTGTCTCTACCCAATAGCAATATTTGAGACAGGTCAGTACAAATGCAGAAAGTATATTCAGTGAAGTGAACACTGAGGTGTCTTAAGAAACACCTTAGTGATAACACCTCAAGGACATGTTATAAATCTCACTTTTAGTCTTCCTCCGAAAAATCTTCAGCTAGTAACCCCCCCCAAAACAGGAACTATCTTTTTGGAGGCTAGGCCCCTTGTAGACCACTCAGACTTTGTTCTTCCAGATCAAACAGTCAACCAAAGTTTTTATCTGGAAGTGTTGAGACAGTTGCCTCACCATTTGCAGAATAAACATTCCAAGTTGTGGGAAACAGATGACTGGTTTTTCCATCATGACAATTCATCTGCCCATATCACGCTGAGTGCTCAGAAATTTTTAAATAAAAAAATGGCATGACCACTGTGCCATTTACCGGATCTCATCCTATTTACCGGATCTCATCCAAAACGATTTTCTTGTTTGTTTCTCCAGATGAAAAAAATCCTTAAAAAGACATTTTTCCCACATGGAAGAAGTGAAACAAAAAATGGCCGAAGCACAAAAAGACTTCAAAAACTGTTTTGAGCAGTGGAAGAAGTGTTTCGATCGGTGTATTTCATCAAACCAAGAGTACTTTGAAGATGACCAAAGTTTAAACATATAAGGATAGATATAAAAAATTTTGTATAAATAAATTCTGGGTTTCTTTGGGTCTCCCTTTGTATATACTGAGAACATCTGTGAATTGAAAAAGAAAATATCCAGAATTCTGTCTGATTATTGGACATTAACTCTGAGTTAATCCTAACCAATAAATGTAAAAAATGTTTATGTTGATTTTTTGGTCAAAATGGGGACTTATAGGTGTCAGGTTACTAACTCAATTTCACAGGGTCTATGAAGCAATCTAATGTTTTGATCCTTCCCCATTTCCACTTGAATAGTTACAATATGAGTACTAAAAAATGAGAGAATCCTCACTTTTACTTCCTTGACACATGGGTGAAGATTAGTATGGTAAAAAGAGTAAATTTGCCTTTCTATCCCTAACAGTGAACTAAAAGTAATGTAGTGAGTGACGTTGGGAAGATAATTAAAATTTGTGTCACTGTTGAAGAGTTGGAATAAATAGCAGTGCTGATTCTTATCATATTCTATTTAACTTTGGTTTGATTGGATATAGGAAAATGACAATTAATTATCATAAGCTTGATCAGTGGTAACTCCAACTGAAGCTACTATTAGAGATGTGATTTGGTTTTTGGAGTAAGATCACAGAGTACCAAGAACCAAGGCTGTTACTCAACTAATGGTTTCTATTTTCTTGATTCCAAAGGCAGTGCATCAATAGACATTTGTTTTCTCCTGGCAAGTTTAGTAATATATTTTTGCCACGTTTTATGGGCTAAGTTTGGTCTCTGATGCTGCAAAATTATTTATTCCGTCAAGAACTTAAACATCTGTCATTTCATAGTACATCACTATAGTCCAATATAGATGGTATCCAGATTATGACACCTTATAAGCAGGAAATTGATGGTATCTCACATTCCTTGAGCAAAAGAAAAGCTTTGAAAAATTTTGGGAGTCTGTCATCTTAGTAAAGTTTCTATGAATCTAATAGAATATAGAATGTTGATGCAAATATGTTATAAAAATTGGGGAAATAAGGAAAGAAGCACTATGCTTGTTAGGTCTTATATATCCTGAAGACAATGAATACTAAGTAATCTGCAATGCTGTGAAGTTGGCGGATTTTACTTGATCCTAGGAAAAGTTGCTCAACTAGTTCTGGTTGCAGAGCACACAATTCTGTCTGTTTGTTTTTATAAGTTAGAGTATTTTCTGGCATTTATAGAGTTTGTGGAAGATAAACTTATCTTTCAGCAGCATCTCCTGACTACTGAGCTCTTTAAATATCAGATGTCTATCCATGAGAGCAAAAATGCTTGTGCCAATATAAAAAGTGAATATTCGAGGCTGACAATTAAGTTAGCGAACTCATATTAGCTAATGTTGTCAGCACTGTACAAACAACTCAGTAAGGTTTCATAACCTTGATATATCAATGTCTCACACTTATGTTTGTGTCAATGTGTGGCGGTGTCTTGCCAAGTGACATTCATTATTGTTGTGTTTTTTTGTGTACTGTCGTGAGAATGTCAGAGCTTGAATTAGAGCAATGGGCAAACATTACATTTCTAGTTAAAGTTGGCAACAGTGGAAGCGAAACCAGGACTATGTTAGTCCAAGTTTATGGGGATAATGCCATGAAGAAACATGTACAAATGGATTAGATCTTTATCTGAGGGGAGAGAAAGCATCACCGATGAAGAGAGGTCAGGATGACTAGTAACAAGCAAGACAAAAACATTGCAAAAATTCAACAAATTGTACATAAAAATCATTGGCTAACTGTGAGAAGTATAGCAGACTAAATAGACATCAATAGAGAAATAGAAAAATCTTAACTGAAAATCTTGGCATGAGAAAGGTGTGTGCAAAAATGGTCCCGAGCAAACTCTTGCATGAGGACAATGCACCAGCTCACTATGAGGGAGTTTTTAGTCAGCAAATAAATAACCATATTGGAACACCCTTCCTACTCACCTGATCTGGCTTCCAATGACTTTTTTCTTTACCTGAAGATAAAGGAAATATTGAAAAGAAGACATTTTTATGGCATTCAGGACATGAAGGGTAATACAATGACAGCTCTGATGGCCGTTCCAGAAAAAATAATTCCAAACTTGCTCTGACAGGTGGACTAGGTGCTGGTGTCAGTGCATAGCTTCCCAAAGGGAGTACTTCAAAGGTGACTGTAGTGATACTCAGCAATGAGCTATGTAGTACTTTTTCTAGGATGAGATCGTGAACTTAATTATCAGAACTTGTACCATCAAAAGTGAATGTCCCTAGGTGGCACATCATGAATTAGGTGCTGTCTGATTTTATAAGCCACACAATTTGGCATACCCACTAGCAATTTGCCATAAAGAAAAAGTGGTACAGATGTAGTATCAGACTCATCAAGTGATAAAAATAGAAACAAATGGAGTTAGTTGGTGCCTAGCACCTTTACCACATCTACTCCTGTGCACAGCAATATCTTTTCCAATATATACTTAAGATTCTTAGAGGAGTATTTAATACTCGATAAATAGGAGGAAAAAAATGAACCTAGTTTACAGATAGATGTACCTGATATTCTGGCAATGGCTGGAAATAGGCTTAGCTCTACTTTCTTGTAACGATGACTATGGAGGGCAACGGAAAGAAAAATACTTTCAGGGGACAAAAATTTGAGGAGGAAAATTAGTCACAGTAGACGCAAGATTTAGTAGTACATCTGTTCACATTTCCTGCCTGGAGAGATAACCAGATATATAAATGTATATAAATCTATATCAATTCATAGGCAATGAGTGATTCTTTTGGTGTGTGGTAATATATTAGGAACAGGACTGGTTAATAGACATGTCTGAAAATAGAGTTTTGGAGATGAATCTAAAATAATGGGTTCAAGGTATATAAAAAAACTTGTGTTCCAGTTTTAGTCTTATTCTCACAAAAAATTCTCTCTCTCTTGCATAAAAAGTTTGCCATTAATAAGGCAAGCCATTCAAATTCTCCCCTGCCCAGCCCAGTGTTTGTTCAGTTAAATCATGAACAAAGTAGCTTGCTCTATGGTGAGATGGAATGCGATTATACATTGTGTAATCAAAATATATGTTTCCTCTTCAGCTCTGATTGGGCTGTTTGCTGCTACTGCTGAAACTGCAATCTTGCAGTAGTGGAATTCATTACTGAGTCCCCACAATAAGACACTATACTCTGAGGGGATGCACCTGTCACTTGTTGGAAGACCACTGCAGTAGAATTTTTCATCGTGGTGAGCAGGTTACAGCAGTAACTTGCCATCTTTGAAACAGATAACACTAAGAGAATTCTGCTTCCCTATGTATTATGCTTATGTCAGCAACACCATCCATAGACTTACCAAATGCTTTATTTTCTGTAATACTATTTTACAACATATTACTTCTGATCAAGAATAAAATTTTATAGCAAAAGAGTAGGACAATGACCTAACACTCATAAGACTCATTAATCTTATTAGATATGTATTGCCCACATATGTGATAAACAAACAACATAGAACAGTTGAATAATATGCCAATAACATAGGCATGAAGCCATCTAAGAGAAAATATCTCACAAAATGCTGCTATCTTACATGACACTGTTAATCTAGTGTCACCTAGGAGACATAAGTGCTGTTTCTCTTATCCTTCAATAAGCAAAAGACTTGTTGGCATAGTTAGTGGTGTCTCATAATAGTATACCTCAGGATCCAGAGTAATAGCTATACTATTTGAGGGATGTGGTGATTTATACTTGAGATTAAATGATCCATTGCATTTAAAGAAAATCATATCAATGACATATCAAAGAAGTCATATGATAAAGAAAAATAAAACTAAGATTTAGATTTATAGACTCCTGGTTTACCAATTTACAATATGACTTATTTTAAATAGTTTTCTATCTTTTCCAATACAAAATTTTCTTAACTTCAAAAAAGCGAAATTAAGACAAATCTCATTACCCAACTTCAAAATATACTCCTAAGCTATTATAATCACAATGGCAAGGTATTGGCATATCAACAGAAATATAACCAATGGAACCCTATAAATAGAGACCCCAGAAATAAATCCCTGCATTTAATATCAATAAATTTTCAACAAAGATGTCATGAACACAAAATAGAGAAAGGACAATACCTTTATTAAATTATGTTGGGAAAACAGGATATCCACATGGAGAAAAACAAAATTAAATCCTTACCTTATACTATATATAAAAATCAACTCAAACAGGATTAAAAACTTAAACATGAGTCCAGAAACTGTAAAACTACAGAAAGAAAATATAGGAGAAAGTTTTACAACATTGGTCAGGGCAATAATATTTAGCTATGATCACAAAAGTACAGTCCACAACAACAATAAAGACAAATGGAAATATATAAAACTAAAAAGCTCCCACAAACTTGAAAAAACAAAAAAAGAAAAGAACTTGTTGGGGAGGGGTGAAAGACAATTTAAGGAATGAGGGAAAAAATGTCTGCAAACCATACATTTCATAAGTGATTAATATCTAAAATATATAGACAGTTCACATAACTCAATCTCAAGAAGGTAAATACCTGATTTTAAAGTGGGCAAAAAACCTTAAAAGACAATTCTCAAAAGAAGACATAGGCCAGATGTGGTGGCTCACACCTGTAATCTCAGTACTTTGGGAGGCCGAAGGGGAACGACTGCTTGAATAGAGAAGTTCAAGACCAACCTAGGCAACACAATGATGAGAACTTGTCTCTACAAAAAATAAACATAAAAAATAAGAGCTGAGCTTTGGGATGAACACCTGCAGTTCCAGCTATTCGGAAGTTTAAGGTGGAAGGATATTTTGAACCCAGGTGGTTGATGCTGCAGTGAGCTATAGCTGTGCCACTGCACTCCAGACTTGGACACAGAGTGAGCCTTCAATTCAAATAAAAATAAAAATAAAATAAGACATAGAATTGGCCAAGAAGTATGTTAAAAGAATGCCCAATGGTACTAATCATTTAGAAAATGCAAATTAAAACTGCAACAAATTATTACCTCATGCCTGGTAAATTGGCTGTTATCAAAACATGAAAAATTACAGGTACTAACAACAATGTGGAGAAAAAGGAGCTTCTGCCAGTGTTGGAGGGAATTTAAATTAGTACAGACCTTATGGAAGGCAGTATGGATGCTCTTCAGAAAATTAAAAATAGAACCACCATATTATCCAGCAAACCCACGACTGGGTATATATCCAAAGGAAATGAAATCAGTATGTTGAAAATAAATCTGTACCCCCATGTTTATTACACCATAATTCATAATAACCAAACTTTGGAATCAACCTAAGTTTTGTTAATGAATGAATGAACTTTAAAAATGTAGTACAGAGCTGAGATCACTGACTGGAAGCAGCCAAGTGAACACTTCTTTCATGGAGAGAGTCTGGGGTGATTATTAGTTCTTTAGGAGACTGTCTGGAAGACCACAATGAAGTTCATAAGAAAAGTGTCTGGGACCACTGAGAGTGAAGAAGACCAAGCCCCAGCTGCCTTACAGACCCACCATAGAGTTGAACTGAGAGAAGATCTTTTACAAAGGAAAGGGGTGAATGTCAGAAAGGATCCCCTTGGGTTTCACATATCTCCCATCGATCACAGTAACCCTAGTCACAGGAGCACTCCCACCCATCCAGCTGAATGCAGTAGGCCACCCTGAATGTAGACAGAGGGCACTTCTCAGGTCCACGTGGAGTCTATTGGGCTGTTGCTCCCTGAGAGGTCCAGCACTGGCTACCACCACACTGCCAAAAAAGTGAGAGAGGAGGTAGTCAGACTCTGGCCAGGCAGAGAGATAGGGAGGTCTCAAGGAGAAGCAACACCTACAGGAATGCCCCTGTACCGCCCCCATTATATAACTTGTAACTGAAGCTGTGATTAATGTGGTTAAGAACATTTTCTTGATCCAGGATGTTTTGTTCAAGGGATTTTTTTTTTTGCCATTTGAATGCAGGCACAATAACTTAACTAAGTGTCCCAACTTAACCCAAGCATATCATAATATCATTAGTATGACATTAACATGGAGGTTTTACCCCCATAAATGGGCTTTCTGTGGTATTTATGGGTAACAATCAAGATGAAGTAACTTTGGACAAGGGCACACATGCACAGTAAAGGCTGGGACCAGGAAGCAGCTAGGAGGGTGAGAGGTGAGTAAGATGCAAATAGGAGGAATGTCCCTAGAAGGGAGAGAGAAAAACACAGAGCACTCCCCCACTGAGGGGAGCCTATTTTGAGCCTCCTCTCTTTTTGGAGAACTTTGTTGCTTAATAAACTACTTCTTTCACTCATTCTTTTGGTGTCTATTACGTTCCTTAATCTTCTTGGTAGTGGGACAAGAACCTGAGATTGCTGGTCTAAGCTGACAGTGGAGTTAAAAACTTCTGCAACATTTTGGCTGACAGAATCATGAGTGAAAATGGGCCTGTCTCTTTACTTGCATTTCTGAGGCATCTCATCTTCAAAGTAGTTTCCTTTCTCTCAAAACCAACATGGGTCTCTGTCAGTCACTTAAAAGTGGAATAGCATGGCCGCTGTTCTACAATCCACAGAGGACAGGCTTGCTGGAAAGGGCTTAGTCAATCCCCCATTGCTCTTGGGGGTTGGGAATGTTCGTTCTGTTCTTATCTGGTTTCCTTTCATGGATGTCTAGCCATTGCATGGAGTTGGATTAAGTTTGGTAATAATTGAGGATTTCTGGTCAAGGCTACACCTTGTTGTTATTCAAAGGCTCTCAGACCAATTCCAATTTCTGACTGTCTAATAGGGTATCAGCAGAAGACTTCCAAAGTTTCCTAGGACATTGTCTTCTTTTCAAAGTTTCCATGGCTCCTATCCTTTCTTTGTATTCCATGTTAAAGACTTTTATGCAATGTGACAGGAAGCAATGTTGTTTTGCCATTTTTTGAAAACAGGGGGCTATGAGGAAAAATCTAGTGGAAGTTTTTTCCTCTGTTACATCTGGGCTGCTTCTTTTATGTCAAGGACCAACATAGTTTTGTTAACGTGAAGGAGATGTGCCCACATAGTCCTGAATTTCCCCCTTTTGGGCAGAATTTTGTGGGGCCAAACCACCCCACCTTGAGAACTGCAAGGGTGTATTTTTTTGTTTAAGGCAAATTTGGATTCAAAGCTACACTTTAGCCTTTCAAGTTTTATCTACCTGCTTAAGAAACTTTTCAGAATATAAGCTACTAAGTCAATATGGACTTTTCCCTCTAGGAATACTATCAACCTTATGTCCTAAAACTCAGTAGCCTATCTACTCACTTCATTAAGACTTCAATTCCAATTGGACTGTCCCATCTGTAATTATGAAAATCTTATGTGGAACAAGAATACTTCCATAAGAATGTCTCTGTCAAATAAGAGCTGCAATGTGTCAAAAGTCATTAGAAAGAGATTCAATAGATCCATACACCTTCCTCAGACATGTTTAATGCTCTCAATTTGAATGGTCACACAGAAAAAGAGGGTTCTACCTACAAATTGACCCTTCTCAATTGACCAACTGTGTACTAATACTTTTCAAGTAAAAGAAAACAGAGAAATGCCTATGTAAAGACTGGTGCATATGTTACTCATACGATTGGTCCAATTCATACACACCTCTAAGGTGTACATGCACAAACAAATGTATATGCCTTCTTCCAGCAACCACACTTCTCCCTCTGAGTACCATACCTCAAATTCAAGTACTCCAATGCATCTTTCAGATTTCCATATAGGAAGACCAAACAAAACAACGAGGCTAAAAATGTAAGAGTTCCAGAAGTAGTCTCAGTCAGGGCTCGGGGCTCGGGTCTTAGGTAAGTACGACTAAGCCTGTCAACACAGTCCCTCCCACACATATGGATGGAGGTTGTTCTCACATCCGTGGGGACATCCTGAGTATCTGAGGACAAGGAGTGTGGAGGGATGCCTCTTTCCCTCGATCCCACTCATGTGTGTCAGTCAGAGAAAGTAATAGTAAGGGATGCTTTTCTTTTGCTCCCTCTTATTTCAGATGGACAACAGGCCATCTGCATCTACAGTTTGTATTCCTCTAAAGTGCGTCCTGCACTTGGTACCCCTTTGATCCTCACTGAAGAAAGAAAACCTTAAATTATTTTGCACCCAGGCATGGTCAGGTTACAAATTACAGGAAAGAAACCTGGCTTCCAGAGGGAAATATCAATTACAATACAATCTTACAATTAAAACTTTTTGTAAACGTAAGGGCAAATGGTCTGAGGTTCCCTATGTACAGGCTTTTGCCGTGGCTCAACCAGCTTCCCTTTAGAGAAGGGGGTAGAAAAATAAATATTAAAGCCCATCTATAATAAATCTCTCAAATTAAATCTAGACCAGGACTATCAATCCCCCTCCCAAACAGAAGTAAAGGGATCACATGTTAATTAATCCTGAAAAACAGTCTATTGCCATTTTAATCTGCTTTTTCCAAACCAAACATGCAAGTGTTCTAATATAATCTTCAAACTTTAATAAATACTAAAAAAATCAATGCTAGATAATACTGGTGTTTGTTATGTCAGTCTTGCTAAAGTTTTTTATAAACGGAAAAACTTTTTTTATAAACGGAAAAACTTTTTTTAAACAGTCTTGCTGGGCCTGTCTAGTTCCCCTCTTCACTTTAGAACAGGTAAAACTTTGAATGTTAGTTGCTCCCTGAGTACACTTTACTAAGCCTAGTACTTCTCTCTCTGTAGCATGACAACATGAGACCTGATCACTCTCACCTAATTGTCCACACCTCACAACTGAAACTGTAATTTATCAATTTATAAAGAATCTTAACAAATTTGCATGTTTGTAGTTGGAACTAAGTAAGGATGGATCACTTTATATCCACACGGTCTGTTTACTCTAAAGGATTTTATACCAAACCATTACAAACAGAGAAACGATCAAAAATCTCACAGCCTATTAAAAGAGAACTTTTAAGATTTTTTCTCAACTGAGGCTTTAAAAAAACAACAGGGTGCTAACAAGGAGGGCTGCAGAACCAGAGGACCAAAAGAGGCATCTGAATTGGCAGTCACCATTAGCAACAAAACTCCAAGAGCCCATCAGAAACTTGGTAAGAATGAACCTCCTAAAGTGATGGTGTCTATTGCCATGGGTACAGTCTGCAGGGGCACTAAAAGCCTAGCTGCCCCAAAGAGGCCTAAATCTCCAGGACCATGTACATCACGCAGGCCAGAGAGACATTGGAAGGGAATGCTCTCTTCTGAAAAGAGAAGAGAATATCTAGCTCAAGAATGATGACCATTGAGAAGGCCTGGGAATCAGTTAACGTGCCTGGCATACCTTACCATCACCCAAACAGCCCCCAGGTGAATATTAGGGCATTGGGACCCAAATTACTTTTTTAATTAACACAGATGCCAGCTGTTTGGTCCTGGCCATGCATGTTGGAATATAAATAGCCTTAATTAAAGTTGCTAAGGACAATTCAAAATGTAAATTAAATATAGATTATATGAAAAGATAGAAAGGAAAAAGCTAGAAAAGAAAATAACAAGATGTAAAGACAGTCATTGGCATAAAAGTATGTTTTGATAAGAAAGGATGCAGAGGATAATTGTGTATGGGAAAGACTGCAATAAAATGCTTGGCTATTTAAAGGAAGAAAAATATAGGACAAAAAATAGAGGGTTTACGCATGTCAAAAAAGGGTGTGTGTATATTGTAAAATTGTGTATGAAACTCAGGAGACTTGGTACTGGTGAGGGCTCTTCCCTCTCTCCCCTTCTTTAGGTCCAAATTAGTAGACACCCTACACTGTCCTCTACACTCTTCAACAGTGAAGCCTGCCAAATAAACTCTTGGATTATCACACAAGGGCATCCTGAAGAAGTCTCCTCCATCAACTCAGAAGAATCTTCCAACTACCAATGTAAGGAAATTGGAGTTCCCAAAGTAAAGATCACAGAAGATAAGTGCCCATAATTAATCTTTTATGACATCTCCCTATTTTCCTAATCCAGTTTAGTCCCTTCCCCTGCAGATTCTTTCAAACAAAAAATATTACAACTCCTTTTTGACACATATCTGCAGGGAGACTTTAACTACACATGCAATTCAATTTCTAATAAAACAGGATAAAATTAAGAACTTCTCAGCAAGTTGCATGGATTGAGAGCCTATAATACTGAGTGATATATCACAGAAACAAAGAACTGAGTACCACATCTTCTCACTCATAAGCAGATCCTTAACAATTATCATGACATTATAAGAAAGGGATTGGCAGTAATGGGAAACTACAAGGGATGGGGGGGCATACTTCATCAATAAGGGTACTTGATCTCAAAACAGGTGAACTGGGTACCAAAATGGAACCCAAACTTCATCAGTACATTGAGCATTTGTACACCTAACCCTGAATTGTACCCCACATCTTTAAAATACAAAACAAATACATAAGTAAAATTTCAAAAATTTTCTAATATATCTTCTAGAAAAGGTCAAACATTACTTTAAATTGAACCTCTCATCATCCAATTCAAGGACCAAATATTTTCTCATTATATTGTTACCTTTACTTGCTATTTTAATGTTTATCTTAATCTGTATTGCTAAGTATCATTGCCAAGGACCCTTTAATTTTGAACATCCATGGGGTTGTCTTCTTCCTTAAGCAGTTATCCATCCTACTAGCATAAATTATAAGTTTATTTTAGTTTGCTGGAATGCCTATGCTAAAAAAAAATTCATATAAAATCTCACCCACATGGTACAAAGATGGGAAGTCACAGTAGTTGCTGTTGAAAATCAACAAACATCCATTAATTCATTAGCTACTATGGTCTTGCAAAACCGTCGAGCATTGGATATGCTCACAGCAGAACATGGAGGAACATGCACGTTATTAAATGAAACTTGTTTTTGGATTAACACTTCCTTCAAGGTAGAAGAAAACCTGCAGGTCATAAAAAATTAATATTAAAATCATTGATACTTTAAGGGAAAAGACAGGCTCAGGAGCCAGTTGGCTGCAATCTTTCCTATCCTCTTTTATATTCTCCTTTCTGTCCTTTCTAGGGATCCCTAATATGTGGACATGGATTTTCCCCTTAATAGCTGTTTTTCTTGTATTGCTGTTATTTGGTCCATGCGTAATAAACCTTCTTGTAAAATTTGTTTCTTATTGCCTAGGGTCCATCAAACCTCAAATGGCGATGCAGATGGAGCCCCACATGACAGAACCTTACTTCCAAGGTCCATTAGGCTGTCCTCTGGAAGACTCCTCACTTCCATGTAAACAATGCCCCCTCACAGCTTAAAGAAGCCAGAGTGATCATTGTTCCTTTCTCCTAACAGCAGTTAGGAATACTACTCCAGAGGAGAAGGAATGAGAGAGGAGGTAGTCAGATACTGGCGAGGCAGAGAGACAGGGAGGGTCTCAAGGAGAAGTAACACCTACAGGAACGCCCCTGCACCACTCTCATTATATAACTAGCAATTGAAAATGTGGTTAAGAACATCCTCTTAAGCCAGAATGTTTTGTTCAGAGGGATTTTTGCCATTTGAAAGCAGGTGCAATAGCATAACTAAGTGTCCTAACTTAACCTAAGCTTATTATAATATCATTAGTAATACATTAGGATTGAGGTTTTACCTCTATAAGTGAACTTTTCTGTGGTATTTATGGGTAAGTATCAAGATGAAGTAAGTTTGGACAAGGGCACATATGCGCAGTAAAGACTGGGACCCAGAAACAGCTGGTGAGAGGCAAGTAAGATGCAAACGAGAAGAATGTCCCTAGAAGGGAGAGAGAAAAACCAAGAACACTCTCCCATGTGGGTAACCTATTTTGGCACTCCCTTCTTTTTCTGGAGCATTTTGTTGATTAATAAACTCATCCTTTTTTGTGTCTGCATTCCTTAATCTTTTTGGTTGTAAGACAAGAATTCAAGATTGCTGGTCTAAGCCAACAGTGGAGTTTAAAAACTCCTGCAACAAAAGGACTCCATAAAACAGATATCATAGCCATAAACTGTGCCATGCAGCCCACCCTACCCCATGCTTACTCCCCACCAAGGCCATTTCTCCTCATCAGAGGCAGATTGCCACTGTACCCACCCCAAGCTCAATTGAAGGCTGCAGCCATAGTTTGACCCCAGAAGGCCTCTAGCTTACAGAAGCAATAGACAAGCCTCCTGCAGCTCTCACCACCACTGTATGTTTCCCTGCCATGTATGGGCCAGAGAAGTTACAGGGAGGTGGAAAACCACTGTGGCTCCCAGTCAGGCAGGGCCCCTGCTGTCTGCAGCCTAGGGAGGGAGTGGAGATATAGGGCAGATTCATACATATATGAAAACAATGTCACAGACTCCCTTCCCCACGGTTTCCAACCAAGTGGAGAGAAGGAGTTCCACCCACCCCCGCCCCAGCTTTCCCCAGCTGTTGCCGCCACTGCTTCTTCCTCACCCACAAACAAGATGGAGAAAAGACATCTATGCAGTCAGGGAGTCAGGATGTCTGCCACTCACAGCTTAGGGAGAGAAAATAGAGTCCTCACATTCAGGACTAATGTCCCAAACCACTGACTATGAGGCTTCCATCAGGCAGGGAAAAGCCACCCAACTGCACATGAATACTTTGAAGACATACTGCTGGGCTTCTCCCAGTGGCCATCATTGTTGTTTCCATCCCTACCACTGTCTCAGTCCTTCCCATACGCTGGCCAGAGAAAAAACAAGAGGGAGAATATCTTCACAGTTCCTGAACAGCATGACAGCTCACAGGTGAGCAAGGGAGTAGAAAGACAGGCCACTTCTGTGCATCCACAAAACCAAAGCCTCAGGCACATACCTTTATGGCTCCCTATTAGGTCGAGTCTCCAAGTGGCATGCAGCTGCCTCACACCACTGGACACTGAAGCTGTGGCTCAGTGCTCTTCCTAGAATACAATCTGCAGAAGTTGTTGTTAGCCCCCTAAATTGTAGCCACCACAGCGCCTGCCCCTGCTGCATTGTGGCCAGGGAAAGAAAAGGGAGTTAGGGCTCAAAATAAAGGCAGTGGACCATACACAACACACAATACAGACATATGCATAAGGAAGAGAGAGAAAGAAAGAGAGAAGAAAAAACTTAAAAAGTGTGATCTCAATGATAGCAAAAACACAAAATTAGCTTCAAAGTCCATATATTCGTCCTTCTTTATGGCTGCAAAATATTTCATTGTGCATATGTACCACATTTTTTTTTCACAGTCCAGCTTCGATGAGCAACATGGTTGGTTCCATGTTTTTGTTATTGTGAATAGAGCTGCAAAAAACATATATGTGCAGGTATCTTTTTCATAGGATAATTTGAGCTCCTCTGGGTATATTCTCAATAGGGAAATTGCTGGGTCATTTGGAAGGTCGATTTCTAGTTCTTTCAGAAATCACCACACTGTCTTCCAAAGAGGTTGTACTAGTCTGCATTCCCACCACAGAAATAAAGAACTGAGTTCCATATGTTCTCACTCATAAGGTGACCTTGAACAATTATAATGCTATAAGAAAGTGATTGGCAATAGTAGAAAACTGTCCGGGGTGGGGACTGGAAGTTGGGGGAAACTGTTAGGGGAGGGAGGGGCATACCTCATCAACAAGGGTACCTGCATGATCAATGTTTGTATACCTAACCCTGAATTGTACACCATATCTTTATAATAAATAAACAATTTTTTTTAAAAACCACAAAATTAAAATGAAAGAATCTGCTCCCACAGATGAGAAGAAATGAGCACAAGAACACCAGTGATACCAAAAAGCCAGAATGTTTCAGCATCTACAAAAAATCCTGCTGGATTCCCACCAATGCATTCTAGCCAGAATTAATTGTCCCTAATGAAAAACATAAAATTTAGAATACAGATGGCAAGGAAACTATACGAGATCCAAGAGATAATGGGCATCCAAATCTAAGAGGCTACTAAAACAGTTCAAGAAGTAAAAGCTGACATGGCCATTCTATCAGAGAAACAAACTGAACTTCAGGACTTTCAAAACTTAAGTTGCAAGTCTTGACATACTTGACCAAGCAGAAGAAATAATTTCAGAGCCTGAAGACTGATCATCCAAATTAACCCAGTCAGGCAAAAATAAAGAAAAACAATTTTCAAAAATGGACAAAGCCTTGAGAGGTATGAGATTATGTAAAGAGACCAAATCTATGTTTGATTGGCATCCCTGAGAAAAGGAGGAAAGGAGTGCAACCTGGACCCAGCTTTTCAACACATTATCCAAGAAAACTTGCTAGAGAGGCCACTGTGCACATGCAAGAAATTCAGAAAACTCCTTTGAAGTACTGTACAAGATGAGCGTCTCTAGGGCCCATAGTCATCACACTATCTAATCAGCATACAAAAAAAAATCTTGACTGGGCACAGTGGCTTGGACCTGTAATGCCAGCATTCTGGAAAGCCAAGATTTAGAGTCCAGGAGTTCAAGACTTACTTAGACAGTAAAATGATAACTCATCTCTACAAAAAATAAAATTAGCTGGGTGTCATGGTGTGCACTTGTAGTCCAAGCTACTTGAGAAACTGAGGAGGAAATATCATCTGAACCCAGAAGATTGATGCAGCCATGAGCTGTGATTTTGCCACTGCACTTTAGCTTGGGTAACAGAGTAAGACTTCAACTCAAAAAGAAAGATGAAAAGGAAGGAAGGAAGGAAGAAAAGAAAAGAAAAAATATTTCTTTAAGACAGCTAGAGGGAAGAGGCAGACCACTTAACAAAAAAGACCCATCAGAATAGCAGCAGATGTCTCAGCAGAAGCCTTGCAAGCCTGAAGAAACTAGGGGCCCACTTTTAGCATTTTTTAAAGGCAATGCCAGTCAAAAAGTTTTTATTCTGCCAAACTAAGCTATAGAAACAAAGGAGAAATAAATAATTCCCAGACACACAAATGTTTAGGGAATTTGTCACTTTCATATCAGTCCTACAAGAGAAACTTAAGGGAGTTCTAAACATGAAAAGGAAAGAATAATATCACCTAATGCAAAAGCACATGTAAGTACATAGTTTATAATCCATACAGATCAATCACAAAGCTAAAAACACAAGGAAACATACTGATACTATAACAGGAACAAACCTTTACATACTGATAGCTAACTTGAACATTAATGGCCTAAATGCCATACTTAAAAGACAGAGAGTGATAAACTGAATTTAATAAATGATCCATCTGTCTACTGTCTTCAGGAGACCCAACTCACCTCTAATGACACTCATAGGCTCAAGATAAAGAGATAGAGAAAGATCTTTATGCAACTTCAAAACAAACAAACAAACAAAAGCAAAGATTTCTATTCTTATATTAGAAAACAGAATTTAAACCAATAAAAGTAGAAAAGGACAATAGGCCAGATGTGGTGGCTTAAGCCTGTAATCCCAGCACTTTGGGAGGCACAGGTGAAGGGATTGCCAAAGACCACATGTTCGAGAACAGCCTGGGCAACTTGGCAAGACTTCATCCCTACAATAAATCAAAAAATTAGCCAGGCATGATAACACGCTCATGAAGTTCTGACTACTTGGAAGGCTGAGGTGGAAGGATCACCTGAGCAGGTTGATGCTGGGGTGGCCACTGTACTCCAACCTGGGCAATGGAGTGAGACTCTGACTCAAAAAAAAAAAGAAAGAAAGAAAAGAAAGAAAGAAAGCCATGTGTGGTGGCTCACTCCCATAATCCCAGAACTTTGGGAGGCTGAGGTAAGAGGATTTCTTGGGCCCATGGGTTCGAGACCAGCCTGGGCAACTTGATGAGACCTCATCTCTACAATAAATCAAAGCATTAGCTGGGCATGGAGGCGCATGCCTGTAGTTCCAGTTACTTGGAAGGCTGAGGCAGAAGGACTGCCTGAGCCCAGTAGATTGAGGCTGCGGTGACTGGGAGCATGGTACTGCCCTCCAGCCTGGTTGATAGAGTGAGATTTCAATGCAAAAAAAAAGGACAATAAAAGGTACAACATAATGATAAAGGGATAAAGGCTCAATTCAACAGAAAAAAATATACATATGTGTCTATCTTAAATATATACATACCCAATATAGGAACACTCAGATTTATAAAACAATTGCTTCTGGGTATGGCAACTTATATCTATAATCTTAGCACTTTGGGAGACTGAGCCAGGAAGATTGCTTGAGCCCAAGATTTCAAGATCAGTCTTGATGACATAGTAAGACCTAGTCTTTATAGAAATTTAAAAAAAAAAATTAGCTAGGCATAGTGGCAGGTGCCTGTAGTTCAAAACACATCACTCAGCAACTGTAGAGTATATATTCATCTGCAAATGTAACACACTCTAAGACCAATCACATAGTCATAAATCAAGTTTAAAGACATTTTTTAAAAATTGAAATCATACCAAACAACTTATCTGACCACAATGGAATGAAAATAAAAATCATCACCAAAAAGAACCCTCAAAAACACACAAGTATATAAAAAAATAAACACCTTGCACCTGACAATTTTTGGGTAAACAAGAAAATCAAGACAGAAACTAAAAAAAAAAAAAAAACATGAAACAAATAAAAATAAAGATACAACACACCAAAACCTCTGGGATGCTACAAAAGCAGTGCAGAAAGAAAAATTTGCAAGATTGCATGCCTAAATCAAAAAAATATTAATATCTCAAATAAACAACCTAATATTTCGCCTAAAGGAACTGGAAAATCAAAACAAACTAAACTCAAAGCCAGTAGAGAAAAGGGAAAGAAAGAAAAAAAATAAATAATCAAAGCCAGAATAGAACTAAACAAAATCGAGACAAACAAAAAGCTGGTTCTTTGAAAGGATAAACAGCGTTGACAGACTTCTGGCCATATTAATCAATAAAAGAGAGAAAATCTGAATAAATAAATCTTAAACAAAAAAGGCAATGCTCCAACCAATCCTGAAGAAATACAAAACATTATCAGAAATTATTATAAATATCTGTATGCATGCACATTAGAGAATCTTGAGAAAATAGATAGATTCCTAGAAACACACAACTTCTGAAGATTGAAACAAATAATTTGATATCCTGAACAGATCAATAAGAAGCCAAGAAATTGAGTCAGTAATAAAAGACCCACCTAACAACAACAACAACAGCAACAACAAAAAGTCATGGGCCAGACAGATTCATAGTTTAATTCTAAAAGGCATACAAGGAAGAGCTGGTATTAATTCTACTGAAGGTGTTTCCAGTATTTGAAAAGGAAGGACTCCTGATACCAAAAATTGACAAAGACATAACAAAGGACAATATCCTTGATGAACATGGATGCATATCTTCATCCAAATACTAACAAACCACAACCTGTACCATATCAAAAAGATCATTTATTACATTAGAAAGGCTTATTCCCAAGATGCAAGGTTGGTTCAATGTACACAAATCAATAAGTATAATTCAACATATACACAGAATTTACAGCAAGAACAACATGATTATCTCAATAGATGAAGAAAAAAACCCTTGATTAAATTCAAAATCCCTTTAAATCAAAAACTCTCAATTATCTAGGCATTGAAGGAACTTTCCTCAAAATAGTAAGAGGCATTTATGATAAACCCACAGCCAACACCATAATTAATGGACAGAGATTGTAAGCATTCCATGTAAAAAAACAGAAGAAGTCAATGATGTCCATTCTCACCACTCCTATTTAACACAGTACTGGAAGTCCTAGTCAGAGTAAACCAGCAAGAGAAAGAAATAAAAGGTATCCAAATAGTAAAAGAGTAAGTAAAATTACCTCTCTTCATAGACAATATAATTCTACATCTAGAAATTCGCAAAGATTTTACCAAAAAGTTCCTAGACTTGAGAAGTTACTTCAGTAAAGCCCTGGGATACAAATTAAATGATCAAAAATCTATATCATTTCTATACACCAACAGTATTCAACCTGAAAACCAACCAAGAACATAATGTCATTTACAATAGCCACTCATACACACACAAAACACCTGGGAATATATCTAACTTATAAGATGAATGGTCTCTACCAAGAGAACTATACAATACTGCTGAAAGTAATAAAAGATGACATGAACAAATGGAAAACTATTCCACGAGTGGTTTAAAAGAATCAATATAATTAAAATGTCCATACCACCCAAACCAAACTACAGATTCAACACAATCCCTATCAAATTGCCAGCATTATATTTTACAGATCTAGGAAAAAAAATACTTAAATTAATATGGACACACAAAAAAGCTGGAATATCCAAAGCAACATTAAGAAAGAAGAGCAAAGCCAGAAGGATCACATTTCTCCACTTTACAGCAGTCAAAATAGTATGGTACTAGTACAAATACAGAGACAGACCAATGGAACAGAACACAAAACTCAGAAATAAAGCCACTCATATTAAACCCACTGACCTTTGGCATAGATAAAAAAAATACCTTGGGGAAAGGACACTGTATTCAACCCTACAAGGAAACTGGCTAACCATATGCAGAGGAATGAAGTTGGACCTCTTCCTCTCGCTATATATAAAAATTAACTCAAAATAAATATTTAAATGAAACCCTCAAACTATAAAAATCCTTGAAGAAAGCCTAGGAAACACTTCTCTGAACATAATCCTAGGGAATAAATTCATAACCAATTCCTCAGAAACAAATGCAGCAAAACTAAATTTGACAAGCGGGACCTAAATAAACTAAAGAATTTCTGCATAACAAGAGAAAGCATCAACCAGAGCAAATAGACACTCTACAGAATTGGAGAAAATACATTCAAACTATACATTTAACAAAAAATTACTATCCATAATCCATAAGAAACGCTAATGAATCAACAGGTAAAATAAATAACTCCATTAAAAAATGGGCATGGGACATGAACAGATGCTTCTCAAAAGATGACCTACAAGTGGCCTACAAACATTAAAAAAATGCTCAACATCACAATCATTAGAGAATTGCAAATCAATACCACAGTAAGATACCATCTGACATCATTCAGAATGGCTATTATTGATAAGTCAAAAAATAGCAAATGTTGGTGATGTTACTGAGAAAAGAAAATGCTCATATACTATTGGTAGGGTTGTAAGCTAGTTCAGCCCCTATGGAAAACAATTTGGAAATTTCTCTAAAAATAGATATATCATTTGACGCAGCAATTCCACTATTGTGTATATATATCCCCAAAGGCATAAATCATTCCACCAAAAAGACACCTGCAGTCACATATATATCACAGCACTCTTCATAATAGCAAAATCATGTAGCCAACCTAGATGCCCATGAACAGTGGACTGGAGAAAAAATGTGGTATGCATTCACTATGGAATACCTCACAGTCATAAAGAAGAGCAAAATCATGTCCTTTACAACAACATGATTTTGTGAGAGCTAAAGACTGGGTACCCACTGACTTAGGGATGGAAACAATAGGCACTGGGGACTCCTAAATGGGAAGGAAGAGAGTTGGCTACAGGTTGGAAAACCAACTGGGCACCACGCTCATTTCCTGAGTGATGGGCTCAATAGAAGCCCAAACCTCACCATCACACAATATACCCATGTGACAAACCTACACATGTACTCTTTTAATGTATAATTGATTAGTCAATTAATTAATTAAAATGTGGTATATATACAGAATAAAATATTATTTAGTCTTAAAAATTAAAATCTTGTTTTTTGTTGCAACATGAATGAACATAGTGTATATTACATTAAGTGAAATACATCAGGCACAGAAAGACAAATAATTTATTATCCCAATTATATGTGGAAACTGAAAACATTGAGCTCCTAGAAGAAAAATTCAGAAAAAATAGTTACCAGAGGCTGGGGTAGAGATAGGGAGATGTTGGACAAAGGTTGACAAATTTTCAGTTAGACTGGAGAAATAAAGTTGAAAAATCTACTGTACAAAATGGTGAGTACAGTTATTAGCAATGTACTGTTATACTTGAAAATTGCTAAGAGAATAGATTTTGTGTTCTCACTACAAAAAATTGATAGATATATGAGGTAATGTATATGTTACTTAGTTCCACTTAATTATTCCACAATGATCTTTCAATACATTATGTTCTACATAATACATATATACAACTTTTATTTGTCTATTTAAGACATAAATTAAATAAAAAGAAAATAAAATCAAGCATACATATGCATATATATGTTATATATATATATATAAGTTTGCAAATCAAGATTGAAACAAAGTAGCCATTTAAAAATTGGTACCTAATATTATATAAAATATTTTGCATTTTACTGAATAAAAATGCTTTGAAACATACTCATTAAATGTCAGATTACTAAAAATTATGTATTCTGAAGTACTTCTTGTTTAAAGTAATAAAATATCACTCTAATTTTGGGTCATGCCCATAATTGAGAGAGAACATAAAAAAACAAAACAAAGAAAAGTATTATTTGAACATATATGAAATTTATTAAGCCTCTATTTCATGCCAAACATATTTAATATTTTCAGTTTAATTACTTTACTACCTAATGAAGTATCACCCGCACTTTATATCAAGATCTCAAAACTGTAGAAGAACCATTATTTTAACAACAGTATCTGCTTGTTTTAGTCATCATAATTCCCAGGTGACATTTTGATTTAAAACTCTTGTAAAATAGATTTGAGTTCTTATTCATCCAAAATCATAAACCAATATCCTGCCCTACTTAAATTTGCTGTTACTTTTCAAAGTTATCTTCTTCCAATATAGTCTGAAATATGATGTTCTCTTTTTCTGGGTCATTATAAATTGCAGGATATTTTTTTCCTCCAAGCTCTTTAATATCTACTTAAACAGTTGAGGTGCAAGCAATAATAAAACTGCATTTTTTGCATTACAAGATTTTGTATGTTATCAGCATGATATACCGATTTTCTCATAATCTGTTTCACAGTAAAAATTCATTAACACCGTGATCCATAGGTTGATTCAACAAGGTCAGAAAGGCAGGCAGATGGTAAAATATTAAGCTTATTGATGGGGACGAGGAATCAAACATTTATTGACTGTCTACTTTGCACACTACACTGGTTTTACACACTTCACATAAATGTGAATGTAAGTTCTAGTTATCTGTTAACAGAAGTACATTGCCACGGCTAGGTAAGTGTATATTTTAAGGGTTCTTTAAGTACAAACCGTGGAATTAAACAATATATCTTTGCTCAAATAAGAATGTCAACATGCACTAATACATAATTTCCATTTCACACTTTTTTTTTACAAGCATGCAACATTGCTTGTTTTTCTGCTATATGGTCCTAGCACCACGTTAGACATCTATTTTATGTTTCTGTTTTGTTTTTCCTGAGAGTAACTGCATAGAATTCCCAGACTACCAACTTCTTTTGTAAGTCCCCAAAACACTACTAAAATAAGGATTTGGGGAATAACATATTTTGCTAAAGATTTGGGTTAATGAAATGCATTATAACTAGAGAGCTACCATACCAACTCCAGCTTTTGTGACAACTAAATTTCATTTCAAGTCCAAGAAAGCCTGGAAAAAGTAGTTTTCATGTGTGCCCAGGAAGAAGAAAACAAGTTTGGTAAGCAACTAGTCTATTTGCATTACTGAGAGTAATTATGAAAAATATAAGGAGCAAGAAAACATTGAATATCATGCAACAGTCTTCTATGTATGTGTCTCTCCATGCAATACAGAGTTTTTGCTAACTTCATGAGCTCTGGTCACTCATCGTTTCTGACACCTTTCTCTTTTTAGCTTCTTTCCATGCATTCTTCAACACCTGCAGCTACTTCCAAAACTCACGTAATTGTATTTTGCAAAATGACTTTGCTTAAACTTCTACCACATATATTCTTTTCTTGCAACTGTCCCTCAGTTAATTAAACAGAAACACTAATTTTCTGATGCAAAGAAAATATTCTAAGAGAAAATTTTCTGTCCTCCTAGGCCAACCAGTTCAAAAGGTAGATTGCTTTTAAAATAAACAAGTTTTCTCCTTGTCACAAAAACTTTCAAAACCCTATACCTTCTCTTCATACTCTAAAAGCTGTCATCAACATCACAATGTGGCCTGCTAAGTGAGAGTTATTGATGAAAAGACAATCTCTTCACAGTTGTACTTATTCAGAGTTGCCATGTGAATTAATATATGCAAATGCTATGACATAAAACATGTACTCAAGAGATGTTTTTGTCTTATTTTCTTCTCTTCCTCCTCTTCTCACTTACAGCGTTTCCTCTTTGTTCTGAGTCTCTCAACAAGAACTACTTTGCTTGACTTTCTCAACCAACATTTACCTTCTCTGGGACATAAATTCTGAATATAAGGAGTTTTTATTTTTTCAGACCATTGAAAATAGTGGCTGAACATTAGAAAAGTTGTTTCCTCAAATCTGCTTTCTTTTTGAAAAAGGTTACTATATATTTTTAAAAGATCTATTCTGTAAATAGTATGTCCGTAAACATGCAAGTGTCTTTTTGGTAGAACAATTTATGTTTCTCTGTGTATATTACCAAGAGAAGGATTGCTGGATCATATAGAAGGTCAATTTTTAGTTATTTTGGGGATCACCACACTGTTTTCCACAGAGGTCAACCTAACCTGCACAACTACCACCAGTGTAGAAGTGTTCCCTTTTCTCCACACCCACACCTGCATCTGTTGTTTTTTGACTTAGTTATGATAACCATCCTTATCAGAGTGAGGTAGTATCTCATTGTAGTTTTGATATGCATTTCTCTTATGATTAGTGAGGCTGAGCATTTTTTCATGTGTCTTTTGGCTGCTTGTATGTTTTCTTTTGAGAAGTGTCTGTTCATGACCTTTGCTCACTTTTTTAACTGAGTTGTTTGTTTTTTTCTGTTCAGTTTACTTGAGTTCCTTTTAAACCCTGGATGTTAGATCTTTGTCAGATACATAATTTGCAAATATTTTTTCTCATTCTATGGGTTGTCTCCTACTCTCTTGTTTCTTTTGCTATGCAAAAACTTTTCCGTTTGATGAGGTCCCACTTATCTGTTTTAGCTTTTATGGCTTTCACTTTTGGGGACTGGGTCAAGAATTAATTGCCTACTTCTATGTGCATAAGAGTGTTTCCTACATTTTCTTCTAGGATTCTTATAGTTTTGGGCTTTACAATTAGGTCTTTAAACCATTTAGTGTTGATTATTTGGAACCAATCCTACTGCCCATCAAAAGTGAACTGGATAAAGAAATGTGGTACATGATGGGTATTATGCAGCCATGAATAATAAAATCATGGACCTTGCAGCAAATTGGATGGAGCTAGAGGCCATCATACTTAGTGATCTATCACAGAAACAAAGAATTGAATATCTCATGTTCTCATTCATGAGTGGGACCTGAACATTAATCACATTAACACAAAGTAGTAATTGGCAGTTGCTGGAAATTGCCAGGGAAGGGGAAGGGGGAGAGTAGACATATAAAAACACAAAGGGTACCTGGTTCCTTACCAGGGGAAGTGAGGGCCAGTTAGGCACCCAAACTTCACTTGTATGTAGCCTACTTGAGTAGTTAATTCTTATTTGTACCCTACATCTCTAAAATAAAATAAATTTTTAAAAAAACCTATTCCATATCTTTACTTTCTAAATATATTTTTTGACTTATTTCGGCTCTGTTATTGTTTCTAGAGTGGTAACAAGTCCTAGAAATATATTCCCAATGTGACCTCTGAGGTAATGAAATTACTTCCTTAGATTAATATAGTATACAATACTTCAGACAGGTGAGCAACCTAATTGCTTTTCATCACTGCTCGATAGTGGTCCAGAAACAATGGGTTGAATGTGTAATTTAGCATTTTTTCTTCTATTAGTTATATATTTAAAATAACTTCTTCAAATAAAGAACTCAGTGTTCTTTTATCCAATGTACTCCCAGCAATTTATATAATTGTGACTGGAAATAATAACAAACAACTTTTTTCTTATCTATCCCACATTTGTTTAAAATATTACTAAATTACGCTAGATTGGATATTGATATAGACATAAGAATGGCTGATATGTGAGTCTCCAAAACTTTGCTTCTAATAGCAATTCCCCCAATTTTTCATGAAGGGCAGCTCAAGTTATACACATTAGTTTTAGAACTAATTTCCATGAAATAGAAAACTTTTCCCTTTCCTTAGTGTCACAAATTCCCTGCCCCCTTTTTTGAGAGAATATCTCCAGTTTCTACTTTAAGACAAAACAAGTGCTTGTTAAACCAGCCTACCAAGCATCAAATTTTCAGAGACAAACAATTTAAAAATGCATAAATTCACTAAAAACAAGAAAGAGAAAACTTTGTGTCTCATAAACTGTGCAGAACCCTTCAAACAGAAAACAGACATAATTAGTTTGAAGAAGAAATCTATAGCTAAAATACATGCCTAAATATGCCTCTGCAATTAAGAATTCATGGAGGGAAACAGCTGAAAAGGAAGGAGGAAATGCAGCAGTAGCCAGAAAGATTATTAGTTTGATTAACCCCAAAGAGGTAGCCAGAAAATTTTTCCCCTGCACACTACTAACTAGTGTCAGGCAATAGCCACAGAAGTATGTGAGTGTGCTTACAGGTAAAAGCACAAGCTTTAGGAATTTGGGATAGAGAGACAAGGCAGCTGGTTACACCATGGTAGAATGGAGTACTCCCATCCAGATTTGCTTTGAAAGCACTGTGCCTTTTATCACTCTTCTAGAGAAGCCAAAACAACAACTAAACACCTCCTGCCAGGTTTTTACCCACAAGTGGTCTGGGCAAAAGATGTTAAAGACAGTCTAACAGAAATCCTGACTATAGAATAAGGACACTTGATAGCCAACACTGAAGAACAACTAAACTCAAACAATAAAAAATGAATAAAGTTAGCAGAAAAGATCATAGTTTCTTCCAATTACAGTGTTTAGAAGAATTAATGACATTGGGTAATGTTCTAGTTTTAGAAGAAAAATCCCCGCTCAAGATTTGGTAAAGTTGATATATACAATCAATTGTGTGAAAAATTTAAAAAGACTTCTCAGTCGATTAAAATAGGAAAAAGCAGTAATTTAAAACATGCAAGTGCAATAAACACACATATATGTGATTTGATGGAAACCGGTTAGCAAGAATAAAAGTTAAATATCACAATATATTGAAACAGATGCCATTTTCTTAGGGAAAAAAGATTCTCAAATTTAACCCATTTCAGTCTTTTAAAACTATAGATAATGATCAAAGCCAAAAGAAAGGCAGTGTCTATAGTAAGAACCCTCTGTAGGCCATCACAAGGACGAGTCAAGAGAAAGCACTCACACTAAGATTGGAACTACCCCTCTGACAAGCACAATATTCTCTTTGTTGTTCTGTCCACCCTTCTACTAGCCAAAGTAAATTCAAGTGGAAGCCTTAGACATCTTCTTTATCTTACTCATTTTCCCTTTATCACTATTGTCTTATGTCTCTCTGAACTAATGCCATCAAGCCCCTCTTCCTTGAATATGGCAGTCCAATAAAAAGCCCAAGATCCCCAGATCAAACCTCATTCTCCAAATTCTAATTCTTCTACTCTTTCTGAACAATCCTTCTTCTGTCTAAAATTCTTTCACTGTATCTTCTGAAACTATTGTTCTTGTACCTCATTATAGCACTTCAAATATTTTTCCTCCCTTTCTTAGATCATCCCACTTTGAAATTCACATTATTAGACTACATCTTCCATTAGAGTTCCTTGGAATGCATTCACTTACCAGTTGGGTTACTTGCTCATATTCATTGAGTATTTCAACTTGAGGCTTAATGTCATGTTCTCTAACATTATTCCTGTCATGATTCGTGGTGATTGCAATGTCTAAATCCACACTTCTTTTGACATCTTGGCATATTGATTTTCTGACCTTCTCTCTTTCAATGATTTTGTTTTCCATTTTATCTTAACCACTCCTTTCTATGATCCTAACTCTGACTTTGTCATTATCATAACTTCATCCCTTTTCTAAAAATAATTTAAAATACCTAGCGTGCCTATTGCCACTTCTTATCTCTTTAGCTTATTTCTACAAACATCTCAACTCCAACAATGTTTCAACCCATTTCAATTCATCTAACTAAATCATACTTGGTCCCTCACCTCAGCATTCTTCTTTCTCGTCTTACCCAACTTATATCTCAGAATAAATCTTTCTTGGATATATCGTATACTCCATCACCCCTTTTGTCACAGACTTTTGGTAAAACAACAACCCTGATTACATCCATCTTTCTCCCTGCTCTATGCTGAATGTGTTTAGAGGAAGACACTTACTCATGGTAACTAGTCTCATTTTAAATGTACTAGGTTCTTAATTCTCTCCAGCATATTCACTCTATTACTTACGTTGACATCCACAAATACCCTCTTAGACAACTCTTTTGTTCTTTCTCTTCTGTCGTCAAATTTCCAATGTCTTCCTTTTCATTCTCATTCTCAATGAGTGATTGTATTGGAGAGTGTGTGATAGTCCTTTGAGAAACCTTCTATTTCCTTTGTATTTGTATTATTTGATTGCTGGTTTCAAAGTGCTTTCACCTCACAGAGTCAGCACCTAGGCTTTTTGTTCAGAAGACTTTCTGTGGCTAATGGGGGGTTTTATAACAGAAGTATTGAGGATTCGCCATTCATGTAAAATAAATAAAAAATTGATGCTGTGTAAAATTTCACCTCATTAGTCTTTCATCAGGATTTTTTTAAAGACATAATTTATACTCCAGAATTCCCCTACAAGATCAAGTTTCTACAGGATTTTACCTTTTTCTGACTTATCCACATTTTCTGATCTCCTCCCTCCTCTGTGTTAATGGTATCTCCTGAGAGTACTTTCTTAATAAATTGTTTGAACAAAAACTCCTAATTTCAGGATTTCTCCTGGAAATATGTATATATACTGAAGGCAATGGCTATGCTTCATAACTGAGAAAATTGGAAAAAAATATGAGAGAAGATCTATAAGCTACCTCTCCCATCCACCTGTCTGTTTGCTCATATGCCCTACGACTTCTTGTATTACAGTGGGAGTACTATCATGTACTCCTCTCATGTACAAACTTTAATTTCCTATCACTTTTTCAGAAATATTGGTTTAACAAATCCCTGTCTTCTGAAGCATTCGTTTCCTTTTCTGATGCATCCTTCCCTTCACTATAACTAGGACATATATTTCCCACCAGAAATGTCTGACCACAATCTGATATTCATACCCTGTGAATATTCTTTATTTGGAGAAAGATCTGTGCAGATGTGATTGAGTTAAACATCTTGAAATGAGATAACCCTAGATTACCTGGGTGGGCCCTAAATCTGCTTCTTTAATCAGATGGATGAAAAGACAGATAAAGGAAGAGGAGGAAACAATGTGACTCTAGAGGCAGAGGTTGGAGTGACCCAGTCAAGGAAACCAAAGAATGCTTGCAGTCATAGGAAGCTAAAAGAGATAAGTCAGAAGCCCCTCTTTCCCCAGAACCTCCAGAAGTAGTGCAGTCTTTCAGACATCTTGGTTACAGATTTCTTGCTTCCACAATGATGAGACAATGAATTTCTATTGTTTTAGGGTTCCTAGTTTGTGGTAATTTGTTGGAGTAGTCATAGGAAATTAATAAGGTATTCAAACATGATACCTCACATCTTAAAAAAAAAAAGACAATAAACAATAAATTTTATCTTAACTCAGTCCCTTTTAGCTCAAATTTTATTCTCTTTAACAATGAATACTTTTAAAAGAATTGTTTCTAACTGCTTCTTCCAATTTCTTTCTTCTCCTTCTCTCATAAACCCATTCCAAACTGGTTTTTCCTTTCCTTTCATTTTTTTTCTTTTCTTTTCTTTTTTTTGTGTTGGAGTCTCACTGTCATCCAGACTGGAGTGCAGTGGCCGCTCCTTCCGCCTCAGCCTTCCAAGTAGCTGAAACTACAGGCGCGCACTACCACGCCCGGTTATTCTTTTTTTTTTTTTTAACAACACTACAAAGAACATGTTCTCACTGAAGTTACCAAAGACTCAAATAGATTCTAAATCCAATTTGTATTTCTCAGTTTGTATCTTATTTGACCTATGGACAACCTTTGATACAAGGGATCAGCCTCTCCTCCCTTAAAAAACTTCCCCACTTAGTTTCCAGGGCACTTCACTCACCTGTTTTTCACCAACCTAATACTTGGTGATTGTTGTCCATCTCTCCAACTTTTATATTGTATTTCCCTAGACCTTGTTCTTTGAGTTTCCTTTTAAATATATATTCTCATTCTTTGGGTGATTTAATCTATTTTTGTAGTGTAAAAAATATATATATCCTGATGAATTTCAAATTTTATTTGTATTCTAGTTATCTTCACCTCAAACCCATATATTCAACTCTACTTATTACCTGTACTTAGAAGTAAAATAATTATCCCAAATATAACATTTACAAAACTGAGCTCCTAATTTTGTTTTCTAATTCCTTCTTCTTCCATGATAGACCGTATATCAGTCAACGGCAACCTTATTTTTTCAGTCATGTAGGCAAAAATCTTTGAAACATTTTTGACTCGACTTTCACTCGCTTCTCAGATCCATCAGAGAATTCTCTACATTCACACTCAAACTAAATTCAGAATTGGACCACTTTTCACATCACAACTGCCAATATCCTGATCCAAGTTAACATCCTTTCTCGTGCAGACTATTGAAATAGGCTTTCTGTTAGTTTTCTTCTGTCTTTTTCTTTTTTTAGTTTCCTCTCAAAATGGAAGTCACACAATTCTATTAAAATATAAACCAGCTATGTTAGGTCTTTGGTCAAAACCATTGTATGTTTTCCCACATCACTCAAAGGAAAATTAGATGTTTTATGATGACTGTGAAGTACCTACATGGTCTGCTCCCTCCTATTACTTCTGAGGTGTTGTCTCCTACTACTGCTCCCCTCAGGTGCTCCAATTAACCATAGGGACCATATGCTAGTTATCAAACAAACCAGATACACAGTCACCACTAGGCTGATCCTTCCTGCCTTTCTTTCTTCCAGTATTTTTCCTTTCTCCCTCTCATCTTTCTTTCTTTTATCTTCCCCCTATTCTGAATTGCTCTTCTCTAGATTAGCTCTTTTGATAAGAAACTTTTTCATTCAGAACTCCACTGGCCCTCTTGTATAAGATTTCAATTCTCCTTCCCACATTATTTTTCTTTCTTAGCACATAAACATTATCTCTGAGAGGTGGAACACTACAAATTAACATGTCAAAACAGTGATACCTGGTTTATATCTTATTAGTGATCTTTAAGGAAAATAAAAGATACTGAAGTCACAGTAATGATAAGAGCTAAAGTTTGAGTAATTTGGATAATATTCTGTATTATACTTTTAATATTATGAAATCTTTAATTCTAAATTTCTCATAACAATCAATTTTTTGTGACACATAATTATGTTTTCAAAATCATTAGTATTAACTCTATATCAGAATACATAATATTGTTATAGTAGAGAATTAGAATAATCATAGTAAATACTTTTTTTAAATGTACTATCACTTTTTGGAACTGCCAAAATTATTTTGATGAAAGCTTTTACTGTTTTCCACCTGAAAGTATGTAATATTTTTCTCTTTTACTTAAAAAATAGGAAAAAAAATGTAGCCATATGCATGCTTTTCCCTAAATCACTCCTCAAAATTGGATTCAAATCATTTTTCTTTTAAAGATTTTTTTAGGGAAAATTTTTTTAGCTCCTTGAAATGTTTATTGTGTTTTAAATTAGCATACATTTTCTCATGTTAACTGAAACCCATTTCCAAAATTTATACCTAAATAGTTTTCTTTAATAATAATTTAAATCAAAATATTTTATTAAATATAACTACTTTTTAATTATATAACTAACCTTAAGTAGAAAACGATATTATATAACAGGAAAAACATTCTAGATATCAATATACTTTTAGGTCATTTTTCTGTTACTGTAAACAGAGTAACACAAATTAGGTAATTTATAAGGACAAGAAATTTGCTTATTTTTTTAAGTTTATACAAGACAATTCTTTGTTTAAAAATCTTTTAAACAAATCACTGTAACTAATAACTTATTATTTGATATTTAACAAAGTGATACAATTCCCAAGAATAGTTTTTTATGGATATAAACACAGAATGGGAGGGAATTTGGAAAATCAACCCAGGTATACTGAAGAGGGAGGATTACAATTATACTTAAATGAATCTTTGTTTTTTAAAAAATTATTTATTTTAAATATGTGGAGTACAATTCAGGGTTAGGTATACAAATATTCATTATGCAGGTACCCTTGTTGATGAAGTGTGCCCCTTCCCTCCCCTGACAGTTTTCCACTACTGCCAACCCCTTTCTTATAGCATTATGATAATTGTTTAAGGTCTGTTCATGAGTGAGAACATGTAGTACACATTTCTTTGTTTCTGTAATAGATCACTCAGTATATATATATATATATATATATATATATATATACTCTAAGTCCAACCAACTTACTGCAAATTTCATAATTTTGTCCTTTATGGCTGCATAATATTCCATTGTGTATATGTACCCCATTTTTAAAAATCTAGTCCTCTTTTGATGGGCAGCATCGTTGGTTCCATGTTTTGCTCTTGCAAATAATGCTGCAGTACACATACCTGTGCAAGTAACTTTTTCATAGAGTGATTTGAGTTCCTCCAGGTGTATTTCCAGTAGGGGGACTGTGGGGTCATATGGAAGGTCAATTTTTAGATCTTTTAGGAATCACCACACTGTTTTCCAAGAGGCTGTAGTAGTTTACAGTCCCACCAACAATGTAGAAGTGTTTACTTTTAGACGTATCCTCTCCAGCATCAGTTGTTTTTTTGTTATTGAGGATGGCTATTCTGACGGAAGTTAGGTGGTATCTCAGTATGGTTTTAAATTGCATTTCTTTGATGACTAGTGAGACTGAGTATTTTTTCTCATATCTGTTGGTTGCTTGCATGTCTTCTTTTGAGAAGTGTCTATTTATATATTTTGCCCACTTTGTAATGGGGCTGTTTGTTTCCTTCTTCCGGCACATTTGAGTTCCTTGTAGATCATAGATGTTAGGCTTTTGTCACAGATACAGTTGGAAAATAATTTTTTCCCAGTCTGTGGACTGTTCCCCCACTCTCTCAATGGTTTCTTTTGCTTTGCAGTAGTTTGTCAGTTTGATGAGGTCCCACTCGTCTATCTTATCTCTTATAGCATAGGCACTTGGGGTTTTTAAGGAATTGGTTTCCAGTTCCAATTCCAATTTCCATAAAGGTGTCTCCTGCATTTTCTAAATTTGAAGTTTTATGTTTAGGTCTTTGATCCATTTGGAGATGATTTTTGTGTATGGTGATAGATAGGGGTTTGTTTTAAACTTCTGCATATGTCAGCCAGTTTTCCCAGCACCATTTGCTGAATAGGTTCTCCTGTCCCCAGTGGTTGATGGTGGAGGCTTTGTCGAAAATGAGTTGATTGAGAAATTGAGGTTTTGCTTCTGGAATCTCTATCCTGTTCCACTGGTCTATACACCCGTTCTTGTTCCAATACCAGACTCTTTTGATTGTTGTAGCTTTATAATAAAGTCTAAAGTCTGGGAGTGTGATGCCTCCTGCTTCTTCTTTTTTTTTTTTTTTCCCCCCCTGAGGATTGTTTTGGCTATTCATGGTCAGTTGTTTCCATATGAATTCCTGTATTGTCATTTCCGTTCTGAGAAGAACGCTGCTGGTAATTTAATGGGTATTGGGTTAAATCTGTAGATTTTCTGGAGTAGAGTGGACATCTTAACAATATTGATTCTTCCAATTCATGAGCACGGAATATTTTTCCACTTGTTTGTGTTATGTTTGTAGCAGTGTTTTGTAGTTTTCATTGTAAAGATCTTTGACTTCTCTGGTTAGAAGACAAACCGGATCCAACAACACATCTCAAAAATCATTCACCATGACCAAGAAGGCTTCATCCCCAGCATGCAGGACGGGTTCAACATCCACAAGACAATAAACATAATTAAATATATCAATGCATGTAAAGTCAAAAACCACACGATTATATCACTAGTCACAGAAAAAGCTTTTGATAAAGATCAGCACCCCTTCTTTATAAAAACATTCAAGGATCTAGGCATAGATGGAACATACCTCAAAATACTAAGAGCCATCTGTGAGAAACCCACAGCCAACATATTGCTAAACTGACAGATACTGGAAGCATTTCCCCTCAAAACCAGAACAAGACAAGGATGCCCACTCTTAACTCTCCTGTTCAACATAGTATTATAAGTATTGGAAGTACTGGAAATCCTAGCTAGAGGACTTTTCCAAATAGGAAAAGAAGAAGTTAAGATATCCTTCTTTGCAAACGACGTGATTCTATACCTCGAAAACCCAAGAGAATCAGTCAAAAACCTCCTTGCACTGATAAAGGACTTTGGCAAGTCTCCGAGATTAAAATAAATGTGGAAAGGTCAGTCACATTCCTATACACCATCAATAAACAGAAACCCAAATAAAAAGCACAATCTCGTTTACAATAGCCACAAAGAAATTTACTGCTTATAGCTCTAGAAGTTCAGTGTCATGGTGCTGGCATTTTTTGAGGGCCTCTTGCTGCTGGTGTAGGGCATCACATGGCAAGAGGGAAACATGAGCACTGTAGCTTAGGTCTCTCTTCCTTTTTTATAAAGCCATCAATCACACCGCAAGCCATTTGGTTGTGATCTCATCTAATCTGAATTAGCTCCTACAGTCCCACTTCAAGCAGAGACATAAGTTACTGTTTGAAATCTTTCAATCTTGCAACAACATGCATTCTGTTATAAATAAAGAAAAAGAAGGGAGGAAAGGAAAGAAGGAAGGAAGAAAAAAGGAAAGCAAAAGAAAGAAAGAAAAGAAAAGAAAGGAAGAAAAGAAAAGGTCATATTCTTCATTCTTCCTCACTCTCTTATTTACTGGAGTTTTCTTAAATAAAAAAGAAAATGAACTTTTCAGTAACATAGAGTTAAGTTTTAAAATCTATATAGTAATTACTTAGCTCCTTCTGTTCCTAGTGTCTCCTTATTACTTTTTTAACATGGATTTTTTTTATTTTTAAATGCTTATAGACTTATAGAAAAGTGACAAATTTGCATTACAAAGAGATCATATAGCCCACATCCAGATTACTTTATTATTAACACTTACATTTGTATAGCATCTGTCTCACAACTAATGAACCATATTTCAGCATTTCAGCTAACAGAACAAGAAAACATATGTGTGGAAAATAAAATATACACACATTTCTAAATATATTTTTGTGAACTTTTTAATATGTATTTTAATAGATTTGAGTGGTACAAATAATTTTGGTCTAGGCTTTAAGAGTTCCCAACACCCCTGGCTGTGCACATTGTACCTGATAGGTGATTTTTTGACCCTCCATCCCTTCCCCCACTTCTGAGTTTCCAGTGTCTAGTATACCATTTTCTGTGTCTTTGTACATCCTTAGTTTAACTCACACCTATAAGTGAGAACATGATGTATCTGGTTTTCTGTTTCTGAGTTAGTTCACTTAGAATGTTCTCTTATTCCATCCAAGTTGCTGCAAAAGATATTTTTTAGTTCATTCTTTTTGATAGCTGAATAGTATCCCACAGTGTGTATATAGCACATTTTTCTTATCTACTGATTGGTTGATGGGCATTTAGGTTAATTCCACATCTTTGTCATTGTGAATTGTGCCACGATGAACAGGCAGGTACAGTTGTATTTTTTATATGTGTTTTACATAATGACCTAGTAGTGGAATTGTTGGATCAAATCGTAGATCTACTTTTAGTTGTGTGAGAAATCTCCATACTACTTGTTATAAAAGTACTAATTTACACTCCCACTAACAGTTAAAGTGTTCCCTTTTCTTTGCATCTGTGCCAGGATCTATTGTTATCTTTTATTTTTTAATAATAGCCATCCTGACTTGTGTAAGGTGGCATCTCATTGTAGTTTTAATTTTCATTTCCTGATACTGAGTGATGTTTTTTTTATTGTTTGTTGGACAATTGTCTATCTTCTTTTGAGATATGTCTGTTCATGTCAATTGCTCACTTTTTAATGGAGTTATTTGCTTTTTTCTTGCTGATTTGTTTGAGTTCTTTGTGTATTTTCTAGATGTTAGTCTTTTGTCAGATATATAGTTTGCGAATATATTCTCCCATTCTATTTGCCTATTTGCTCTGTTGATTATTTATTTTGCCATGCAGAAGATTTTTAGTTTAAGTACCACTTGTTTATTTTTGTTTTTGCTGCATTTGATTTTGGGTTTTAGCCATGAATTTTTTGCCCAGGCCAATGTCCATAAGGGCTTTTTCCCAGGTTTTCTTCTAGAATCATTACAACTTTACATCTGATATATAATTCTTTAATCCATCTTGAATAATTTTTTGTTTTTGAGGAGATATAGGGATCAATTTTCAGTTTTCTGCATATAGTTATCCAATTTTTCCAGCACAATTTGTTAAATAGAGTGTCTTTTCTCCAGTGTGTGTTTAAGTCACTTTTGTCAAAGATCAGTTGGTTGTAGGTATTTGGGTTTATTTCAGGATTCTCTATTCTGTTTCCTTGATCCATGTGTCTGCTTTTGTACCAGTACCATGCTATTTTGGTTATTACAGCCTTGTAGTATAGTTCTTTTGGCTTAGGATTGCTTTGTCTATTCTGACTCTTTTTTGTTTCCATATAATTTAAGATTTTTTTTCTAATTCTGCGAAGAAACATATTGGTAGTTTGATAGGGATTGCATTGTATATGTAGATTACTTTGAGTAATATAGTATTTTGAATAATGTTGATTCTTCTAACCCTTGAGTATGAGATGTTTCTCCATTTGTTTGTGTTCTGTACAACTTCTTTCCTCAGGGTTTTGTAGATATCCTTGTAGAAATCTTTCATCTCCCTGTTAAATATATTCTTAGATATTTCAGCTTTTTAGCTGCTATTGTAAATGGAATTGAGTTCTTGATTTAATTCTCAGCTTGGCTAATATTGCTGTATAACAGTGCTATTGATTTATGTATGTTGATTATTTCTTCCTGAAACTCTACCATTTATCAAGTCCAAAAGTCTTTGGGATGAGTTTTTAGTCATATCATCAGCATACAGATATATTTTGATTTCTTTTTATCCAATCTGGATACCCTTTATTTCTTTTGCTTGCCTGATTGCTCGGGCTAGAACTTCCAGTACTATGTTGAATAGGAGTGGTGAAAGTGAGCATCCTTGCCTTGCTCCAGTTCTTAGAAAGAATGTGTTCAACTTTTCTCAGTTCAGGATGACATTGGCTGTGAGTTTGTCATATATAGCTTTTATTATTTTTGAGAAATGTTCCCTCTATGTTTATTTTGCTGAGCGTTTTTATCATGAAGGGAAGTTAGATTTTATCAAAAGCTTTTCTGCATTTATTGGAATAATCTTTTTTTTTTTTTTGCTTTTAATTTTACTTTGAAAGTGGATCACAATTATTGACTTATGTATGTTGAACCATCCTTGCATCACTGGGATAAAACTCACTTGGCCTTGGTGCATTTTTTAACATGCTGTTGAATTGGAATTTTATATACTGTTGAGGATTTTTACATCTATGTTCATACGGGATTTTGATCTGTAGTTTATTTTTTTTTGCTGTGTCTTTTCCTGGCTTTGGTATCAGAGTGATAACAGCTTCATCGGGAGGATTCCTTCCTCTTCAAACTTGTGGAATAGCTTCAGTAAAATTAGTACCCATTCTTCTTTGAAAGTCCTGTAGAATTCTTCACTGAGTCCATCAGGTCTTGACATTTTTTTGTTGGGAGACTTCTAATTACCATTTCAATCTCACTTCTCATTATTGATCTGTTCAGAGTTTCTCTTTCTTCCTGTTTCAAGGTTGAGAGGTTGAATGTTTACAAGAATGTATCCATTTTCTCTAGACCATCTGTTTGCATAGAATTGTTCATAATAGTCTCATAATCCTTTTAATTTCCATATCAGTTATAATGTCTTCATTTTCATTTCTGACTGAGCTAATTTGGATCTTCTCTTTCCTTAATTAATCTAGCTAGCAGTCTATCAATTTTATCTTCTCAAAGAACCAACTTTTTGTTTCATTTATCATTTGTATTTTTTTAATTTCAATTTCATTTAGTTCTGCTCTGATCTTAGTTATTTATTTTCTCTTGTTAGTTTTGGTCTTGGTTTTTCATGGTTTTTCCAGTTTCTTAAGTTGTGATGTTAGGTTGTCTAAATGTGATCTTTGAGTCTTATTAATGTAGACCTTAAACACTACAATTTTTCCTCGGTGCACAGCTTTGGTTGTGTCCCAGAGATATTGATAACTTGTTTTATTGTTGTCATTTGTTTTCAGGAAGTTTTTTTTTTTTTATTTTTGAGTTGGAGTCTCACTCTCTTGCCCAGACTGGAGTGCAGTGGCTGCTCCCAGTCACCACAGCCTCGACCTGCTGGGCTCCGGCGATCCTTCTGCCTCAGCCTTCCAAGTAACTGGAATTACAGGAGTGCACTACCATGCCCGGCTGATTTTTTGATTTATTGTAGAGATGAGGTCTCGCCAAGTTGCCCAGGCAGGTCTCAAATCCGCGGGCTCAAGCAATCCACTCACCTCAGCCTCCCAAAGGCGCAGGATTACAGGGTGAGCCACCAAGTCTGGCTCAGGAAGTTTTTAGTTTCCAATTTGATTTCATTGTATACCAAAGAGGTGCAGATTATTTAAATTCCATGTTTTTGTTAGGTTTTGCAAGTTCTTCATAGAATTAATTTCTAGTTTTATTCCATTGTGTTATGAGAAGGTGCTTGATATGATTTTGTTGAGATTTGATTTGTGGCCTATCATATGGTCTATATTGTAGAGTGTTCCGTGATGGAAAAAAAAAAAGTATATTCTGTAGTTTTGTGATAGAATATTCTGTAGTTGTCTATTTCCATTTACTCTAGAGTCTGGTTTTATTCCAATGTTTCTTTGTTGACTTTCTATCTTAATGATCTGTCTACTGCTGTCAGTGCAGTTTTGAAGTCTTCCATTATTATTGTCTTGCTGTCTCTCTTTTTTTAGGTCTAATAGAGTTTGTTTTGCAAAGATGAGTGCTCTGGTGTTAGCCATATATATATTTAAAATTGTTATGTCTTCTAGTTGGATTTATTGTTATATAACCACCATCTTTGTCTTTTTTTTCTTACTATTAATTTAGTCTATTTTATATGAGTATGGTTACTCCCACTCATTTTTGGTTTCCATTTGTATGGAGTATTTTTCGCTACCCATTTACCTTGAGTCTGTAGAAATCTTTGTGAATTAATTGGGTCTCTTAAAGGCAGCAGAAATGTTTTTGTGTGTGTGTGTGTGTGTGTGTGTGTGTGTGTGTTTTAAATCCATTCTGTCAATCTATATATTTTTAGTTAAGACCATTTACATAAAGTGTTAATAATGATATGTATGGTATTATTTCATTCATCATACTGGTTGTTATCTGGTTGCTTTATTTATTTATGTTTTTCATTGTGTTGGTGTTCCATAAGGCTGGTGGGATTTACAGTTTTCAACATTTTCTACTGGTGTATTGAGACCTATTGTTTCAGTATTTAGAATGTCTTTTGAGCATTTCTTATAGAGCCAGTCTAGTGATGACATATTTTCTTCAGCATTTGTTTGTCTAGAAAAGACTTCATATCTCCTTCATTTATGAAGCTTATTTCTGTGGGATACAAAGTTTTTGGCTGACCATTGTTCTGTGTGAACAGATGGAAGATGGGGCCCAACCTCTTCTAATTTATAGAGTTTCTTTTGAGAAATCTACTATTAGTTGGAAAGTAAGTCTGATAGTAGATAAAACTTACCTTTGTAAGTTCTTTAAAGCTTTTGTCTCACTGTTCTTAAAATTCATGCCTTCACATTATCATTGCATAACCAGATGATTATATGCCTTGGGGAAGACCTTTTTTGCAATGAATCTTCTGGAAGTTATTTGGACTTCTTGTATCTAGCTGTTTAGATCTCTGGCAAGGTCAAAGGAGTTTTCCTCTGTTATTTCCTCAAACCGGTTTTTTAAACTTGTTGCATTTGCTTCTTCCTCAAGAACACCTATGATTCTTAGTTTGGGCATTTTACAGCATCTTACATTCCTTGGAGATGTTGTTCTGTTTTCTTGATCCTATTTTCTTTATTATTGTCTGACTGGATTAATTAAAAAACCTTGTTTTCAAGTTCCAAGATATTTTCTTCTGCTTGTTCCAATCTACTGTTAATGTTTTCTACTGTATTCTGTATTTCCCTAAATGATTCTTTCATTTCCAAAATTTCAGCTTATTTTTTTTAAGTTTTCTATCCCTTTGGAAAATTTTTTATTCATGTCCTGACTCATTTTTTTACATTTATTTATGTTGGTTTTTAATTTTCTACTGAAGTTTATTGCTCAATTTTATAATCAACATTTTGAATTCTATGTTTTAAATTACCAAAATTTTATTTTGGTTAGGGTTTGCTCCTAAAGAGCTGCTGTGGTCTTTGGGGGTGTTGGAGAACACTTTTTTAGTATTATCAGAGTTATTTTTCCAGATACTTTTCATTTGAGTATACTATTTTTCTTATTTGAGGTTAGCAGCAGGCTGACATAGGCACTGTAGGGTTCCTTTGATTGTATATAGCCTTGATGTGGTGAGTTTCTCAGTTGCTAGTTGTTGTAGTCAGCTGGGTACCTACACTGGCTCATTGCATCACAAGTAACCAAAGTGACTTGGAAAGTGCTATTAGGTGGGGTTTGGGATCAGGTCTTCCCCAAAGCTGAGGTGTTATATCTAATGTGGTGGGCTGTGTCATTGACCTCTGGCCAGGAGGTGGCACTTGTGGGAGAAAGTCAGTGAGATGGTGGTTGCAGAATTTCTCCTTGATGAGTGTTGCTCCAAGAAAGTGGCTAGCCAACCTAGATGGAGGGTGAGGCTCTGAGGATTTTCAAGTTATCTGTTTTGAACCCTTGGGAGAAGTGTAGGAAGTAAGGGAAAGGAACTTGAGCACCTCACAGGAATATGCACTTGGCTACCCTGGTGGGGATTAGGAGGAAGTCCAAGGTCACTAAGGTAAATCTGGTGTCAGGGCAGGCACAGAAAAGTTTACAGGGGGAATGAGGTTGCTATGACAACAAGTCCTACTCAGCTCATATTTTGGCTTCAGGTAACTTGCTTTGTGAATATCAAAGTGCAGCCTACCTCAGGGCTTCAGATGTTTGCAGGCAACCCTTTCCCCCAGCCAGGAACTGTCTGCAGCTACAGAGTTTGCTGTTGGGGCCTGTCCCTTCCCAGGCCAGCTAGAAAGCAGCTGTTCTGCCCACAAGGGTTGATATACTGGGAAATGGTGGCTGGAACTGTTCAAGGCTTTCTTTTTTCCTATACCACTCCACATGGGCTATGGCAGAGCATAACTGTGGTTAAGGCAGTTTCACCAGAGGAACTGGAGTTCTGCAAGGTTCAGAGAGTCCACAGCAGGAGTACAGATCTTCTGAATTCCCCTCACTCACCTTCCCCAGTGAGTACAGATACTGCTGGTGAATTGTGGTGGTTCAGGTGAAAGTCTGACAAGTTCCAACCCAGGTCAATTGCATTTTATCATCTTTAAACTCTGTGGTTATTATCATTTCTTTGAAGAACTGTGGAGTGTGCTGGTGGTCTTTCTGAGTGCTGAGAAAACTCTATCATAGTCTACTCCATAGGAGAACATAACTCTAGCTGTTGCACATTGACTATCTTTCTAAATATTTTAATATGTAAATATCTGTGTGTGTGTGTGTGTGTGCGCATGTGTGTGTGTGTGTGTGTGTGTGTGTGTGTGTATGAATGCATAGTGATGTCTCTACCTCTAATACATTATCACATGGATTAATCTTATCTCCTCTACTTGCTTATCTGTAAACTCTCATGACAGCAATCAGAAACCTGGTCTCACCATATGCTATCTATTTACTTAATTGTTTATTTCCAATATATACACATAATTGTTGAGTTTTGTTAACTCATACTCTTGTGAAAAACAAATTATCAACTAGTGCACAATGCTTACTATGCATACTACCTTTTGCCTTTAATATTACAAATTCTGCAGTTTTCTAAAGTTACTTAAGCTAGTCAGTAAGGGGGGGATCTCCCACCCTTTTAGTTAGATTATTTTACATACTTTTAATGCAGTTAGAAGTTAGATCTTTTGTCACATTACATATTCTATCCTGGAATTTTCAAATATGTAAATTATTTTGATTTAGTTTATATATGTTGAGGTTTACTTTGTATGCTATAAATATCTATGGGTTTTGAAAAATGCATAGGGTTGATACACTATTACCATATTATTTAGAATAGTTTCACTGTTCTAAAAATTACTTCATGATTAATCTTTTCCATGCTCTCCCTCTCTCTGAATTCCTAGCAACTACTTATATTTTTATCATCTCTATAGTTTTGCCTTTTCCAGAAACTTATGCAAATGGAATCATACATTATGTTGCCTTTTCAGACTGGATTATTTTACTTAGCACTATGCATTTAAGATTTATCCATGTCTTTGTGCAGCTTGATAGCTCATTTATCTTTTGCAGAATAGTATTTCATTGAATTAATATATTACAGCTTATTTATTAACCTCTTGAAGGACATCATGGTTGCTTCTAATGTGGGCATTTATGAGTAAGAATACCATAAATGTTTTCATGAAAGTATGTGTATAGATATAAATTTTTAAATTACTCGGGCAAATACCTAACAGTGTGATTGCTAGATTACAGAGTAAGACTGCATTGAGCTTGGTAGGAAACTGTCAAAATACCTTGCAAAGTGGTTGAAACATATTATAGTCCAACCAGCAATAAATGAGAGTTCATGTTGCTCCACATCCTCACTGGTAATTGGAATTTGGGGCTTTTCATATTAGCCATTCTGTTAGATTATTCATAGTATCACATTGTTTTATTTTGTATTTATTCATTTTTTTGGAGGCAGAGTCTCACTCTGTCACCCAGGAGTGCAATGGACAGTCAAGCCACTGCAGCCTCAACCTGATGGCTTAGGCAATCCCCTGCCTCAGCCTTCCAAGTAACTGGAATCACATCCAGCTAATTTTATTTATTGTCAAGATGAGGCCTTGCCAAGTTGCCCAGGCTGGTCTTGAACCACTGGGCTCAGGTAATTCTCTTACCTCCGCCTCCAGGATTGATTACAGGTATGAGCCACTGCATTCAGCTTTATTGTTTTAGTTTAATTTTGTAAATACAAATGTTGATGTTGAACTTATTTTTAACTTCATATTTTTCATGTGATATATGTCCATCCAGATCCTTTGAGGTTTTTTTTTGTTTTGTTTTGTTTTTTGAGTTGGAGTCTCACTAGGTCGCTCAGACTGGAGTACAGTGGCCGCTCCCGGCCACCACAGCCTCGACCTGCTGGGCTCCGGCGATCCTTCTGCCTCAGCCTTCCAAGTAGCCGGAATTACAGGCTTGTGCTACCACGCCCGGCTGATTTTTTGATTTATTGTAGAGGTGAGGTCTCGTCACCCAGGCGGGTCTCAAACCCGCGGGCTCAGGCAATCCTCCCAGAGGCGCGGGGTTACAGGCTAAGCCACCGAGCCCGACAGAGGTTTTTTTAAAGTTGTTGTCTGCTTTCTTATTGCTGAGTTATAACAATTTTAAAAATATTTTACATATAGGTCTCTTTCTCATATATATATTTTATGTTACATATTTGTAATGTTTGCCTAATTATTTTAGTCTCTTAATTGTGAAAAGGTTTAGCAATATTTTTCAGAGAATAAGTTTTTAATTTTAATAAAATTCAACTTATGTATTTTTTATTTTACTGATGGATCTTTTGTTATTTTATCTAAAATCATTGTCACCAACTCAAAATCATGTAGATTTTATTATGTGTTTTCGTCCAAAAATGTTGTAGGATTACACTTAACACTGAAGTCTATATCCATTTTAAGTCAAATATAGGCATACTTCATTTTATTGTACTTTGCTTCATTGCAATTCACAGATACTGTATTTTTTAATAAATTTCAGGTTTGTGGAAAACTTGTGTTACGCAGTTTATTATGTAATTTTTCCAACAGCATGTGCTCTCTTTATGTCTCTGTGTCACATTTTGGTCATGCTTATTTCAAACTTTTTCATTATGATTATATCTTTGATATTACTATTATATATAATTTTTCCATCTTTGGTGGAACAAAGATCTTTGATGCTACTAATTGTTTTGGGGTGCCAAGAACCACACCCATATGCAATGATGAACTTAATTAATGTGTATACATTTTGACAGCTAACCAAGGAGCCAACCCTTTTCGCTCTCCCACTCTTTGGGTCTCCCTATTTTCCAAGACACAACAATATTGGAATTAGGCTGATTAATGATTCTACAATGAAAGTTAAGCATTCAAGTGAAGAAGTCACTTGTCTCTCATGTTAAATCAAAAGTTAGAAAAAATAAGCTTAGTAAAGAAAGCATGTAAAAAGCCAAGATAGACCAAAAGTTAGACCTTTTGTGGCAAACAATTAGCCAAGTAATGACTGCAAGGAAAAATTTCCTGAAGGAAGTTAAATGTTCTTCTCCACTGATAGGAAAATGGAATAGCCATATTGATGTTATAAAGAATGTTTTAGTAGTCTGGATAAAAGATCAAATCAGCCACAGCATTCCCTTAAGCCTAAACCTAATCCAGAGCAAATCCCTGACTCTTTAATTCTGTGAAGGCTTCCAGTGGTGAGATATCCTCAGAAGAAAAGTTTAAAGCTAGTAGAGGTTAGTTCATGAGATTTAAGGAAAGAAGCCTTTTTTTTTTTGGAGTTGGAGTCTCACTCTGTCACCCAGACTGGAGTGCAGTGGCTGTCATATGTTTGTTCTAATGAATCTGGGCAAAGTAGAGTGAAAACCTCCTTGAAAATATTCACATTCTGTATACTATTAACAATATTCCTAATTCATGAAAGGAGGTCAAAACCTCAGTATTAACAAAAGTTTGGAAGAAGTTGACTCCAACCCTCATAGATGACTTTGAGGTGTTCAAGACGTCAATGAAGAAAGTAACTGTAGATATGGAGAAAATAGTGAGAACTAGAATTAGAAATGAAGCCTGAAAATGTGATTGAATTCCTCTGTAATCACATGCTAAAATATGAATGAATAAAAAGTTGCTTCTTATGGATAAGCATAGAACGTGGTCTCTTGAGATGGAATCTGCTCTACACAAGTTGAAATAATAACAAAGGACTTGGTGCCTTACATAAACTTCACTGATAAAGCAGCAGCAGAGTTTGAGAGAATTTACTCCAATTTTGAAAGTAGCTCTGCTGTGGGTAAAATGGCTTCCAAACAGCATTCCATACTACAGAGAAGCCTTTTATGAAGGAAAGAGTTTATTTATTTGGCAAACTTCCTTGTTGTCTTAATTTAAGAAACTGCCACAGCAACTGCAACCTTCAGCACCACCAACCTGAACGGTCAGCAGTCATCAAGTTAAGTCACAACCCTTTATTAACAAAAAGATTATGATTCACTGAAGACTTAGTTAATCATTAACATTTTTTTTAAAGTAAAGTATTTTAAATTAAGGTATATGAATTTTTAGACATAATACTATTGCACACTTAATAAATACAGTGTAGCACAAACGTAACTTTAACATCCACTGAGAAACCAAAAAAAAAAATTTGCATGCCTCACTTCTTTGCAATATTAGCTTTATTGCAATGTTTTGAAACTCAATACACAATATCAGTAAGGTATATGAAGTATACCTGTATAGTGAAAATTTTAAGGTTTGTTTCTGGATTCAATTTTTAGTAAATAGATGGCCAGTTGTTTAATTACTGTTGAAAATACTTTATTTTTCTATTGAATTTTCTTTGTCAAAGTTCTATAGACTATATTAAGTCTGTATTGAGACTCTTTATTTTGTTTCATTTATCAATTAATTAGGAAGCATCCTGTCTGTTTCCAATTTCTGAATATTATGAAGACTTGGCACTATTTCTTCCTTAATTTACTAATAAAATCACCTGAGCCTGGTGCTTACTTCTGTGGAAGATTGTTATTGATTCAATTACTTAAATAGATATAGTGATACTTAGGTTATCTATTTCCAGTTTTGTGAGTTTGGGTAGTTCATATCTTTCAGGAAACGAATCTATTTCATCTACAAAATTAATTTGTGACTGTAGTGTTGTTGATATTATTCCATAATTATTCTTTCATTGTACACTGTAGGATCAGGCTTGATGACAGTTCCTTTATTTGTGATGTTGATAAATTTCTCTTTTCTATCTTTTTTCTTGGCTAGCATGACAAGAGTTTTATCAATTTTATTGATTTTTAAGTGACTTTGCTTGCAATTTATCTTTTTAAATTTAAATATATATCCTGCTTGGTGTTCTCTGAGCTTCCCAAATCTGTAGCTTGGTTTCTGTCAAAAATTTTGAAGACTTCTTGACCGTTTATTCTTCACAAGTTTCTTCTGCTTCATTCTCTCTTCTACTTCTGGTATTCCACTTGCACATATGTTCTGTCTTTTGAAATTTTGTCCACAGTAGTCAGATCTTCTGTTCTGATCTGTTTTTACATTTTAGTCTGCTGTTTTGTTTGCTGTAGCAGTTTGTTCCAGAAGCTTCGAGTTGTTCTGCTTTGTTTTTGTCTCACCTCTTGATTCTGGGTTTCTCTAAGGACTCTTCCGGGAGATTCTGTGTCTTGCAGCTTTCTCAGCTACATCTACTGTAACCTTTACAGGAGTTTTCTTGGTGTAGTGTTGAGATGTGGAAGATAGGAAGCAAAATATCATCTTCCAATTAAATATCAGACTTTTAGTGGACTTCTGTCTTGGGGCTGTCACCTTCACACATGTTTCTCCAGTAGTATAGCTTCTCCCTCCCAACCTTTCCCCTGCACTCTACTCTGCTCCATGGCTAAAGTACTCTTTCTTTGAAGCCTTGACCCTTGCTGACTTATTTTGCCTCTTAGATAGGTAGAAGGGGCTGGAGTGGGAGAAATGCCCTTCTCCATTTTGAATAAAGATCTGAAAAGTTATTTTCTCTAGAGAGCAAGTATTTCTCTAGAGAGCAAGACAGCACCCAGCATGTGCTTCACAATGATTATCCTTACCATTCTGCCAGAGTCATGCACAGGAGAACCATGGTGTGGTTTCTCAAGGTAAAGCTCACAAGAATGTGCCACCCCCAAGGCTACAACCCCAGGAGATTCTCATTCTCATTCTAGTCTACACTCAGCCTCCCACATTTGTCAAATTATAATGTATGTGTTTATGATATTTTATTGTTTCAGCACCTTCTACTCCAGGTAGGCACATACTGACTGTGATTCATGGATTTACCTGTCTCTCTAGATGTCAGGGTGTTGATTTGATCTATGACTTCAAAGAAAAAAAAATGAGTCAAAGAGAAATTGTTGGTCTAACAGTTTGTGAAGATGGAAATGAAAATCTTCCAATTCTTTACATGCTACAGCTAAACCCAAATGTTTCTTGATTTTTATGCATGCTGAATATATATTGCCAGTTTCTTATAGTTTCTAGAGATGCATCCTGGAGATGATAGTTAAAAGAGACACTTAAACTTTAGACTTCTTCTTTTGGGAACACTTACATTTTCAGAAATCTTTTATGCTATTGAAAGCAGAGTTAGAAGCCGGGCTCAGTGGCTCAGCCTGTAATCCGGCACCTTTGGGAGGCTGAGGTGAGTGGATTGCCTGAGC